>NC_056523.1:117717643-117737793 GCF_019175285.1 Sceloporus undulatus | reverse complement strand
AAAATTCAAAAATATTTGAAAAATGAAACCCTGTCAGAAAGAATACTTGACCAACAAATAAAGTTCAGGACTTATTTTGTGCAATCTTTACATATGACTGTTTTGTGTACTATACTGGGGGGGGGGGGGGTGTCGTTTAGATGACACATGCCCCCAAGCCCACAAGAAGCTGCTGTGAAATCACCCACCTGACCATATGGGGGACAGCTTTGTGGTTCTCTGGTTGCACGTCATTTAGATGTCATATGTGTCAGAAACACTGCAAAACCGCCACAGCAGCTTTCTGCTGCTTCTTTTTGTGCTGGCAAACAACTGGGTTGGAGATGTGGCATGCACTTTCCACTGTCTCAACCTGGCAATCAAAGAAGCGGTATCAAGCCACTCCTTCAGGTCCGTCTGTTTTGGCCCTTAATTGGTGATTTAATATGCTTAAATGTGTTAGTTCCTTTCTCTAGATAACATTTTAATGAGCCAAATGGGAAATATCTTCACCCAGATGGGGAATTTCTGGTTTTAAGCTTTGAGAAACAATATTTTGAAATAATGCACTAGACTAGAGTGTAAAGCCAAGTCAGCAGCTGTCAAACTAAAGCAGCAGCTTATCTACAATGTATAAGATGCCACTAGTTTGGAAGTGGCTTTATTTTCCTAAACAGGTAACACTTAGAAGTCCAGCTGACTTCTTTGATAATAGGAACACTATTGATGTGTCCTGAACATTCTGGAGATTAAAATAAATAGCAGCTTGTCAAAAACCACTTTCCTTTTTTTTTGTGCTGTTAGTTGCTCTTTGAGTTAGTGTTTACAGTCAGCCCTCCATATCCATAGAGTCTGCATCCATGGATTCAACCATCCACAGCTTGAAAATATTCTTTAAACAGCTAAAGTAAACCTTGATTTTGCCATTTTATAAGGAGCACCAGTTTACTACCCCATTATATATAATCTGACTTAAGCATTCACAGGCTTTTGTATCTGTGGAAGGTCCTGGAACCAAATCCCAGCAGATATCAAGGGCCCACTGTATCACTAATTCTCAATTGACTCTACCAAATTTTAATAATGTAATTGTGTAGCCAGATATTGTTGTATTGTTATCCCATTTATTGTATTATCCCTAATTGGATAGGATCACGTATGCTACTGGTCCTAGAAACGTCCATTTTTTACTTTGTGAAGTCTTTGACAACACTGGCTTTCTCCAGCTCCACTTGCCTGCAAACTGAAATCAGTTGGCAACCACAAGGGAAACAATCTTCTTATCACTAGCCTCTCATCTATGGAATCCCTTTGCCCAGAGGTGTGTTGGGGGCGGCATGTTTGTGACATAGGGCTTTTTATTTTCATTGGCTTTTAAAATGTTGGATCTTCAACTTTGCACTATATTGTGTTTTTAATGTGATTTTATTTTCTGGAAAAAAATGTTTTAGGTTTTACTTTCAGTGGTGTGGCATGAATTCTCTTCCATACATACACACACACACACAATAGGTGAGGTGACACTGTCTCTTTCCTAGATGGTTCAGGGCCATGGCAACCTCATGCCATGGCCCTGATCCAGCCTTTCAAGGGTGCAAAAAGGAGCTGCAAAAAGAGGCTTCTTTTTGTGCCTTCGAACGGTCGCCATAGCCATGTTTCCACAGCTATATGGTGCTCCTTCAGTGCTATGTCATATGAACGCAACACTGGAGGAGCGCCATGATGCAGCACACTGTGTGGAGTGGCATGCAGTATCCACATCCCCAGGCTGTATGCCTGGGATGGGAGTTTACTGGTCTATTTGAATAGAGACCAGTAATTTGATTGGACCTGGAGCATCACACCAGGTCTGGGAGACAGTTAGGGGCAAGGCTAAGGCTATTTAAGCCTGCTCCGCCCTCCCTTCTCCCTCTTCCAAGAATGGTTGTCCCACCCTCCCGCCTTGACATCAGTGTGGCTTTAGTGGTCGCTTTATGGGCCAGGTGGGAATTTTCTCCCTTTTTCCGAGGGTTTTTCGCCTACCTCACACTGTTGTTCTTGGCATAGGAAATTGGCTCAGGTGCGGACTTAAATAGGCAGTCACTGTGGTTATGGGGGAGATGTAATAGTCTGGTGAACACCTATGGCACCCACTTGGAGTGAAGGTTAGGCCTCTTGGACTTCTTCTTAGGTCTTGAGAGTAAGGAGAGAGAAAAAGAGACCTTCCTTGGGGCTGACCTGGGATATAATCCTCAGTCAAGTCTGGTGAGTTGACTGTGGAAATCTCAGGCTGGCATTCCATATACAAGCTGGCCGGGGAGCAACCCAGTCATTGGGTTATCCTCGGAGCTCAGGTGTTTCGCCCAGGGGAGGCTGAAGAGGTGGCCTTAGGGATAGACCACCTGCCACAGCTGCTCCCACATCAGGTTGCTCCCCTCTAGTTTGCAAGTATTCAAAACTTAAATAAAGTGGCCCTATTTCAACCCACATTTGTGTCTGGCCTCGTTATTTCAAGTTAGACAGTAATCAGGGCTCCTTGAGTGGTGAAGTCAGGCATGCGTCATGAGGACACTACGCCCCAACTATGCCTCCATGCCAGCCTTAATGGACATGGAATAATGGATGCAAGCTACAAGAAAAGAGATTCCACCTCAACATTAGGACGAACTTCCTGACAGTAAAAACTGTTTGACAGTGGAACACACTCCCTCAGAGGGTGGTACAGTCTCCTTCTTTGGAGGTTTTTAAGCAGAGGCTGGATGGCCATCTGCTGTGGATGCTTTGATTATGAGTTCCTGCATGGTAGAGGGTTGGACTGGATAGCCTTTGAGATCTCTTCCAATTCTATGATTCTAAGGAAAACATGGTAATTTCTGAACCAGAGAGAGCCAGTATGGTGTAGTGATTTGAGTGTTGGACTAAAAATCAGGACACCAGGGTTTGACTTCCACTCGGCCATGAAACCCACTAGGTGACCTTGGGCAAGTAACATGCCCTCAGCCTCAGGGGATGGCAATAGCAAACCTCCTCTGAACAAATTTTGCCTAGAAAACCCCATAATAGGTTTGTCTTAGGTTTGCAGAAACACACACACCTCTGTATGGGTTTTTAATTTCAATGTTGGAGTGTTAGAATCATAGAATCATAGAGCTGGAAGAGACTGCAAGGGCCATCCAGTCTAACCCCCTGCCATGCAGGAACTCTCAATCAAAGCATCCCCGACAGATGGCCATCCAGTGTCTGCTTAAAGACCTCTAAGGAAGGAGACTCTGAGGGAATTTATTCCACTATCGAATAGCCCTTACTGATTTTAATCCTTTGTTTGTTTGTTTTCAAAAAATGTAAGCTGCCCCAAGTACAATAGTTAATGGCTAATTAAAGTTTGGGTGATTAAATAAAAATAAACAAAATAATAAGGAAGTTGGTGAAGGTGCTCCCATTTCACAGATAAGGGTAGGCTGTAGAAATCACTTCACCATTTGAGTTCTCATGCTCTTATTAACAACTACATTGGAATATAATATTTATCACATTTGACACATGGTTTAATCAGCTATCTGCACACATAAACATAACCTAGTATCAAAGAAAGATTGGAGAAACAATATACATCCCATCTGGATCCTAAATCAAGAAAGAGCCAGGTTAGGATCAGTGGGACTTACTTCCAAGTAACTGTTCAGAATCAGCCTATGAAAGCACATTTCAGGCATGGTCCATGATTGCCACTGCATGTCTGGATTACTGGGATTTTTAAAAAGCAATCCGCTGAAGGCAGACAAATACATTAATGACAGAATAAGCAGCTTTGGTTAGTATTTGTTTAGCTGAGGGCTGTCAAAGGAAGTACTTCAAACTGTACAAACAGGAATGTCAGTTTCATCCCCACAGTAGTAAAATTTAAGTGTAGCTAAATACTGTACCTTCTGTTTTTGATTGGAGCATTAAACATATCCTAGAAAACAACAGGACATCATTTCCCCCTCAAATATAATGAAACTTCTTTGCTTTTATAAATACCATCAACATGTTGTAAATGTTTTGTAGGATGCTATTAAACAGCTGTTTTGTTATTAATATTTTAGTGCCCTGCATTTTTCCAGGAGATATTGATGCTTGCTATTATTTCAAATGCTGCTTTTCATGGAGTTTTTAATGGTTTGTGTATATCTCCAGACAGTTTCAAGTACTTCAGGCTGTCACAACATGTTAAGTAGGCAAATCCACCGACAGGGTAGTTTCAGGAAAGATAATTTTCTTTGCACAGCTTCTGCATTGCTTTTTCCTGACTTATTAAGTAGGAGCTGACTCACTGATAAACAAGGCAAATACATTAGAGCACAGAGAATGTCCTTGTGGTAAGGGGTGAAAGCTTTTAAAACTATTCAGATTCTGAATTTTCTGTCAATGATAGCTCTGAGCCCTGTAGAGACTGCTTATTGTTTAAAAACTTGGTGGAAACATTATAGTTGGCCATAGTGCTGCTGAACTTAGATCCCATTATTGTTATGGTGAGGTCCTAATATGTCTGATTTCATAGTAAGATGAAATCCAAATTTGTAAAGAGCATGGATGAATGTAGTGCAGGTTTCCCTCATAATTTATTGTATTATAAGGAATAATGCATTTAGGATTAATCTCATACTTATATATTTTACTCATATCTTCATCTGGTCTCTCTTTTTAGCTTGAAATGCCTATGCATGCTTATTGTCAACACAATTTTAATCAAAGTAATCTCAATCTATTTCAGGATAATTTGTAATAGAGACCTCTGTTCTTTTTGTAAGCACATCACACTGTTACTGTCTTTTCTACCACTGCTTTGTAGGAGTATAATGTTCTGGAAGGCCTGATTCACTCAGGTCCTGCCCCAAATAGGTCCAAAGGTTCCTGTTGTTGTGAACCTTAAAATCACATGGCAACCCTAACTAATGTGAACATATCACAGGGTTTTCTTGAAAAGATATTTTTACAGTGTGTGTGTGGGGGGGGGGGCTACTTTTGCTTTCCTCTGAGGCTGGGGGAATGTGACTTGCTCAAGTCACACTATGAGTTTCCATGGCTCAATGGGATTTCAGCTTTGGTTTCCAAACCTGTAGTCCAATACTCAGACCATGACACCATCCTGGTTCAACAGATTCAAGGGTACAAGCCACTGGTGATATAAATTATCAGGATGGATGCATCCAGAAAAAAAATATCCTAGATGCAGCAATATGGGACATAGGTAAATGGTTATTATAATTCATGTGGAAGCCATGATGAGTAAGCAGATTGAAGAGTGCTGTGTCACAGGAAGCTGAAAATACTAAAGCAAGACATGAAATCACCAGACTTATAAACTGAAAAGTCATGCCACATGGGAAACAGGAAACTGTGTTGCACACCAGTAAGGGGATGGACTAATAGCTCCATCAATGAATGTGAATATAAGGGAGGAGCTCCAATGCCCGGTGTGTTCTTTTTGTTTATAGTAGATGAACAGAGCATTTTGTCAGTCAGTGTGAGATGCTGTATATATAGTAAGGAAAATTAAAAGCCTCTTTGAGAATAATCAGTGTGTTGTTGTGTCTGCAGCTTCTAATAATAATAATAATAATTTCTTTATATCCCGTCTCTTTGAGGTCAATCGGGGTGGCTAACAGTAATAAAATACAATACATTATACATCAAAATCTACTTCCCTCCCCCCTTAAAAAGTTATTAAATCAATTATAATTAAAACCAACAAATTAAAACAACATCAACACATACACATTATTACAAAACAAAACAAGACAAAACAGTAAACTGCGGTAGCATTCTACTTAAATTCCCAGGGAGGACCTTGGGGACTCTCATGAGAAGAGGGTTCCTGAGGCCGGGATTATCTATCCAGAAAAGGCCTGCTGGAAGAGATCTGTCTTGACAGCCTTTTTAAAGCTGTCTAAAGATGTCAATTGACGGATCTCGTCCGGCAGGTTGTTCCATAATCTGGGGGCAACAACAGAAAAAGCCTTCTGGGAGGTAGCCGAAAGCCTAGATCTTTGAGGCTGCAGCAAATTTCTCCCAGAGGACCGGAGTGTGCGGGGAGGATTATATGGAAGGAGGCGGTCCCTGAGATAGTTTGGACCCAAGCCATTTAGGGCTTTAAAGGTGATAACCACACCTTGTACTGGGCCCAGAAACTAATAGGCAGCCAGTGGAGGGACTTTAATACCGGAGTAATTTGGTCCCTCCTCTATGTTCCTGACACTACTCTGGCTGCCATATTCTGCACTAATTGCAGTTTCCAAATCAAGCACAAGGGTAGCCCCATGTAGAGCACATTACAGAAATCTAGATGTGAGGTTACGAGCGCGTGTACAATAGTCTCGAGATCCCTTACTTCCAGAAAAGGGCGCAGTTGGCGTATCAGCCGAAGCTGATAACAGGCGCTCTTGACTGTCGCATTTACCTGATTTGTCATCAGGAGCGACGAGTCAAGGAGCACCCCCAGACTGCAAACACAGTCACTAGAGGAGAGTGTGACCCCATCCAGGACTGGAGGTTGCAACCCAATTCTTGGTTTCGGGGCCGCTACCGTGAGCACCTCTGGCATGTCTGTATTCAGTTTCAATCTGTTTTTCCTCATCCAGCCCATTACTTCCCGGAGACATTCACTGAGAGATGAGATGCCATTAGAATTTGAGGCCGACGAACGAGACACAGAGAAATAGATCTGGGTGTCTTCAGCGTACTGATAACACCCAGCTCCATAACTCCGAATCATCTCACCCAGAGGCTCCATATAGATGTTAAATAACATCGGGGACAGTATAGCACCCTGTGGAACCCCACAGGTGAGCTCCCTTTGACTGGAGCAGCTGCCCCGAGCAGCACCCTCTGGGACCTGCCCGAGATGGACTGGAACCACTGCAATGCAGTGCCTCCAATACCTAACCCTCTCAGGCGGTCCAAAAGGATCCTGTGATCTGTCGTGTCGAAAGCCGCTGAGAAGTCTAGGAGCACCAACAGGGTCACACTACCCCTGTCGATGTTCAGATGCAGATCGTCAGTCAAGGCAACCATGGCAGTCTCAACCCCAAAGCCTGTCTTGAAGCCAGTTTGAAATGGGGCTAGATAATCGGTTTCATCCAAGACAGCGTGGAGTTGAAGAGTAACCACCCTCTCAATCACCTTGCTCAAAAATGGTAGTAAAGAGACTGGCCTGTAGTTATTTATATCCAGGGGGTCAAGGGAAGGTTTTTTCAGAAGCGGCCTAACAACCACTTCCTTCAGACAAGATGGAATATGTCCTTCCTTGAAGGACGCATTGATGATATCCATATGGAACTTCCTCAATGCATCCCCGCCCCCCCACACCCGGACGGCCAGCCATGATGGGCAAGGATCGAGAGGGCAAGTTGTTTTGCTCACCCTACCAAGGAGCTTGTCCACGTCATCGGTACTCACAGATTGCAGCTGATCCAGAATAACTTCATCAATGGAGTCGCTGGACATCTCGTCCATGGTTTCTGTTGAAATATTGGCGTCTAAGTTGGCTCTTATCTGAGAGATTTTATCTACAAACAAGTTATTAAACATGTCGCAGCAGGCCGTCATCAGGTTAAGTAAAGGATTTGGTGCAGGAGACACCTGCATCAGCTCCCTCACCATCCTAAACAGCTCTGCTGGACAGGACTATGCAGACGCAATACGTGCAGAGAAGAAAGATCTCTTCACTGCATGTATTGCCTCCCGATAGGACCCAAGAAAGTTCCTATGGCAAGTTCTGTCGGATAAGAGTCGAGTCTTCTGCCACTTGTGCTCTAATCGTTGTCCAAACCGCTTCATATTCCTAAGCTCAGGTGTATACCATGGCTTACGGTTTGAAGTGGAATAGCAAGGATGCTTGGGAGCGATCGTGTCCATAGCCCTGGGGAGATCAGTGTTCCAAGTATTAACTAGTGTGGGAGAAGGAGTTCTCCAGCCTGTACTGAACTGTACAGCAGAGCTTTCTGTGGCATGTATTGCTGGTGCAAAGCTTCAGCAGTGTGTACTCTGGGTCACACACATGCCAACATAAATAACAGCTTTATTGATTACAAAAAGGCAAAGGTAAAGTTAGTCCCTTGACATGAATGTCTAGCCATAACCTACTGTAGGGGGTGGTGCTCATCTTCATTACTAAGCCGAAGAGCCAGCATTATCCGAGGACTACTCTGGTGGTCATGTGGCCAGCAAGACCACACCAAATGCTGTTACCTTCCCACTGAAGCAGTACCTATTTATCTACTTGCATTTGAATGCTTTCAAACTGCTAGGTTGACAGAAACTGCTACTGACAGGAGCTCATCCCATCATGCAGCACTCAGGCCTCAAACTGCCAACCTTCTAATCTTCTGATCATCAGAACTGGCATCTTAATGACTAAGCCACTGCATCCCTTGATTACAAACAGATGGGAAAATGAGACCATTACTAAAATAAAAATACACTCATCCCTCCATATCTGTGGCTTTGATATTTGCGGATTTGATTACTCACAGATTTGATTAATATGTTCTCTCTAGGAATATCCAGGTCCTCCAGTGCAACTCTATGGTCAACTTTAACTAAAAGTTGCACTGAAAGAGCTAGAGATTCCTAGAGAGAATACTCTACTAGGCATTTGTAGCTCCTCCAGCACAGTCCTATGGTCAATGTTTGGCAAAGGTTGACCACAGAGTTGCGCTGGAGGACCTAGAGATTCCTAGAGTGGTGTCCTCTCAGGTAAAAACATGGTGTTTTTGTTATTTGCGGTTTTTCCATATTCATGGGGGTCTTGTGCCCCTAACCCTAGCAAATATGAAGGGACAAGTGTATTGGTTTCACATCCCTTCAATTGATTAATATATCATTGGCTCCTAAATGTGCACATGATTTCACTTTGCTCCTGTGTTTTTGTTGTGTGCCTTTAAATAGTTTCCCACTTATGATGACCCTAAGATCAACCTATCATGGGGTTTTCTTGGAAAGCTTTGTTCAGAGGAAGTTTGCTATTACCTTTCCCTCAGGCTGAGAATATGACTTGCCCAAGGTTACCCAGTGGGTTTCTATGACTGAGCTAGGTATTGGAACCATAGGAGTTTATCACACGGAGCTCCTTCCATGTGCTAAATGTCACCAAGTGCCCCCCACAAAGTCACACAAGCACCATGGGTGTGATTCCCCCATGGTGCTATGGAAATGGAATTGTGGCTTCCGCTCCATTCCCGTCATGCACTCGTAACAGGGGGAGCCTCCTGGAACGCTTTTCTTATTAACGGGATAAATTGTTAGTAAGAAAAGCACTCCAGGAAGCTCGATGGATTTTTAAAAATATATTCTGTAGTGCCATGGGGGAGCTTCCTGGGGAGCCTGCAAACCACCACTCCCTATTGACACCTCTGGGGCTATGTATCCCAAAAGGGCTGCCTTTCAAGAAAATGCAGAGATGCTTACAATGGGGAGTGTTGTCACTCCCTTCTCTTATTCCTTCTGACGCACTGAGGCAAGAGATTTCCAGTCTTGGGAAGATGTGCCATCAATACCAAGGCTGGCACAGCCTAACAACATGTGCACAGATGCTTACAATGGGTTCATCTGGGCACCTAAGGCTCAAGAAGAGTGAAACATCCTGTGATACCAGTACAGATAGTATGTGTGTAATTTGACAGACATCATACATAACAAGAATAGTATACAATGCAGCTGAAGCCCAGTAACTACTTACTGCCAGCCTTCTGAAAATGCAACCAACTCTGAGGAGATGATCTGTAACTCATCAAATGGCCCAGTAAACCAGGTGTCGGAGTAGTCAACTGGAAGGGCATAAACTACACTGTGGTGTGGCTGGGGGGAATATAGCAGACTGGAGTAAAACAGTTAAAGTGAACAGTTGCAAAGAGAGGGAGGAGGATGAGAGTTTTTGAGAAAAACAGTGGCAGTAGTAATTATTTGAAGCCTTTATGTTATACATGTAATTGGTATATTGGTCTGCCCCTAATTCTCGTAGTCACCATAAATATTTTGATTGTGCTCTTTGTGAAATAAAATGTGCTCCTACTTTTGAAGGAAAAAACTGATGAAGGCTCTACTTATTTGAACAGAACCCAAATGTCCCGGCTTTGTGAAAGGGAAATGGGTGTCTTAGTAGACCACAAGATGAATATGAGTCAACAGTGTGATACAGCAGCTTAAAAAAAAACCCCAATAGGTTCCTAGGCTGCAGCAATAGGAGTGTACAGTTTAGGGGGTCAAGCAGACGGGCAGCTTGGAGTGGACTCTGGCCACTCCAGCCCTGGTTTCTCCCCAAACAGTGTGGTACCATGGTCCTGAGGCCAGCCACCGCTGTGGTCCCAAATGGGCAGCTGGCAAGGAGTCCTTTTTTGCACTCCTTTTGCTGGTGGTCTCAGGCTGCCTTAGGTGATCACAGTGAAATGAAATTGGGTGGATTAATGATACCAGAGAGATAAATTAGATATAGTATATTTTCCAGTCCCTGAAAGTCCTTAAAACTCCTGTCATTCCATATACTATAAAATCTGTTAAACTATGGAGGATAACGGGCATTCATGATCTTATTAAGTGTTTATTATAAGACAATCACTTTGGGTTGGGATGGCCTGAAGCAATACTTGGCAGAGGCTTGGACCTGACAAAGAAATGTTAATAACCCAGAATATTCTGGTGATGTGTTTTGATAGTAACTGGTTTATTTATTTTACTATATTTATATGTTTGGGCAATTTGTTCTCAGGGCATATGAAGAAATTGTAAATATGTGATGCAGAAAGTGAATGTCTTAATCTGTTTTGCTTTAGAATGAGCTGGTAAAGAACTGCACCTTCTGCTCTAAATGTGGATGAGAGAAGGTTACACTGTAAATGTCAGACTGGATGAGTAACAAACCAACAAACAGCTGTTAACTGACACTTAGTGAAGTATGGTAAAGCTGATTGTGACCATTATCATATTGATTACGCATATTGGCATAACCCCTGGTAATGTCAATGTAAGTATTTGGGGGGGGGGGACACTGAAAAAGGAGCTATCTTTTTGTAATACATTTACTCCTTCTGTACAGAGGGAGCTGGGGAGTTGCTGAGCATAGCTCCAGCCTCAAGTCACTCCTTTTTTTCTTCTCAGAGCTGTGGCAGCCTGACAATGAATTGATAGCTGGCGGTTGAGTTGCACCTAGGAGCTATTCGGCTACTTCTATGTGATCAGGAAGGTGGAGAAACCTTGGCCCAAGACTGCTTCACATTCTGGAAGTGGTCTAATAGGTTTGGGGGTGAATGGAGGATGCTTCTGCCTTAGGTAATAGCAAAATGAGTCCCAAGTGGTGAAGACTGATTGATGGTAAAGTGAACAGTCATTCTATGATCTGTTGGTCCTTGATTTGGAAAATCCACTATGACTTCTTACTAGATGAGAGTTCCTGGCTCGAGACTTTAGAGAGTACATAAGCCATTAGTCAGTTTGTGGGAGGTTGTTGGAAGTTGGGCTATTATGGAACTCATGAAAAGAGAAGAGAAGATCACAAAAGAAAAAGTCTAAAGAGGCTGGGAAAGTCTAAAATCCTCAGATTAGTGGGAGAAGCTGCAGGATGAGGTAAAACTACAAAACAAGATTGTCACCAATGAAAGACTTCTCTGCCCTATCTACCAAGAGAAGGAATCCCAACTGGAAGTTTCTGTCTTATATACTATGAGAAGGAAAGTAACTTGAGAAAGTCTGCCTATATGAAGAGGAAAACTCCTAAGAAGCATTTTATATAGACCTGGGGTCAAAGAATCTATAGAAAGAAGTGAACTTGAGACAACAGCATTGCTGAAGCAAAAAACAGATCACAGAAGTCTGCAGAAGAAGTTGATTTTACATCGAAACACCCAAGTAGATGGTGAGAGATGTCATCAAAGATTTTCTAGCCTATGAGTTAACTAGGATTGGATCATACAGGGAAATTGGATTAAGGTTGCTTACAGAAATGAACTTGTCAAAGGTCTACTGATCTGTATAGTAGTAAAATATCACAGGTCCTTTCACACTACAAAATTACAGTGCTATGATTTAACTGGCAGAGTCTGATGCTGGCCTGTCTGTCTGTCCATCCATCCGTCCGTCCGTCCGTCCATCCATCCATCCCTATCTAGCTTTGGGTTTGAATCCCAGGAATCCATAGGATGCATATGTGAGAGTTAAAATGGAAGTATAGGACTGAATTGTACAGTGTGAAAGGGAATACATATATCTAGTAAAACCTGTGTGTTAATTTTATATAATTATTTGTAAATAAATGCTTCCATTTTAAATACTAAAAGTATTTGGCATTCTGTCCCATGTCCAAATGCAGCTACTGAAGAGGGTACAGGGTATGGACACCTGAACACCATATGGTGAAAAAGAAACTGAAAAGTTATTCCAGTTTGGTTATTAGTCTTTAATAACGAGGTATTTTAATGTGAAGTGTGAGGAATATCATACAATTATCTTCATAGTATGCATTATACTTATCGGTGGTACATAACCATGGGGTCATAATGGGGATACCATTGTGTACATTGATCCTGCAGGTTTTGTCATTTGGGTAACACTGTCGTGCTAACTATAATTCCCCCACATTGTGGCAGTAGCACTGGGATAATTGCAGCTTTTCACAGAGCAATACATAGCAAATGAAATGAATAAACTATCATTCATGCACTATCAAAACACAAAAAACAGCATTAAATTGTTCTTTGTGGTAGAGGGGAGAAAGCAGTTGGTATTGGGGATCTACAATAAATACAAATACGAAACAGAGGAAGTTCGATTATAAGAGTAGGAAATATCAGCAAAAACATCTTAAAGGAGGGTTGTGCCATCATGGTGAGCCTAGGGACGACGTTTCTGCCTGTGACATCCGCCAGGAGTTGCATAGATTGTAAAAAATGCCAAATAGAACAAAACCAGAAATCATGAGTAGGCAACTTCTGGTTTGTTTGTGTGGGTTTTTTTAAAATCCAGTGTTACTTTCTTTTAAAAACAACAACTGTGGGACGAGCACTGCAGCCCATTAAAAAACCAAGTTTCTCACCCTGAAGGCTTCTGAAGCTCATCTGCACTGCAGAAATAATCCATTTTGACATTGTTTTAACTGCCATGGCTCAATGCTATAAAATTCTGGGAATTGTCATTTTATGAGACATTTAGGGGCAAAACAGATGGGTAGGAAGGAGTGGCCAGAGGCTACTCCTGCCTGGAACACCCAGAGACCACAGCAACCACATGTCACAATCCTGATTCTGGACCCTGCCACAGTCCCAAATAGACAACAGCAAGAAGCGGAAATGATCCACTCCTTTTGGGAGCGGCTCGAGAGCAACTCCAGCATGACTTCTACATGGGTTGGGGGTGTGCACCATCTAAACGCCATGCCACCAAGTTCACAGAACCCAACTTTTTAGACCTATCTGTTTAGGACCATAGTCTTCTCTGTCAGAGTGCTCCGATGGAACAAAAATTTACGATTCCCAGAATTCCATGGCATTGAGCCATGGCAGTTAAAAGTGTTGTGAAACTGGACTATTTCTGCAGTGCAGATGCAGCCTAAAAGATGCAATTCACTATCTTTTTTATTTTTCTATTCTGAAAAGGGTCATCAAAAGATTCTGGAGGATTCAAGGGCTATAACAAGAATTTCAAGAAATTCATGAGATACCAGGATTGCCCACCCCCTGCCACGAGATGAATAGTTTGGGGAGAACCCTATTTGAAAATCATGGTACTACCTCCAAAATGGTTGTAATCATCAACTATCTCAGTTTATTAAGTAGGAGAGCTGTGAGTAGGGCTTCCAAAAATGACCGTAAGGTTTCAGTAATACAGTGGGCCCTTGTTATACGCTGGGGTTTGGTTCCAAGATCCTCCATGGATAACCAAATCCATGGATGTTCAAGTCTCAGTAAATATAATGAAATAAGAAAATGGTTTCCCTTATAAAAATGGAAAATCAAGGTTTGATATTTAAATGTAAACTGCTAATTGGTGATCATTATCTGCTGGGAAAGCCCCTGACTCTGAATGGTTTCCTATTTGCATTTGCTGAGTCCTTATTTTGCTATTCCACAGGACTGGTAGCCAAATTTTGTTGACTTTAAGGATTTCTTCTTTCCGGTTGAAATTGTCCAGGTGTTTGTGGATTTCAGTGGTTCCATAGGAATCTAAAAGAGCCCTATGACGTGTCTTGTCAGACAAGCGATGATGTTTCCACCAGTAGTGCTCTAGTCATTGGTATCTACTTGCCCTAAAGTGAGTGTCTTTAGGATGGTGGTCCCATTCTAGCTAAACTGGGAGAAGCTTCATCAGCAAGTTTTATTTATTAGTGGATGTTTGTAAGACCTAGAGCTGAAGAAATATTTGGCAGTGAGTCCTATTTGAAGCACAACTCATCTCCTTTACTGATTTCCCAGGAACCAGCTGAGTAACATTCATCTAGCAAGCAAAGCTCTGGGCACTGCACAATGCAAGCTTATCAACAAATATTTCAGACCGAAAAATATACTATTCATTCTTTTTATTCTGTTCAGGAATCATTACAACATTATTTGCACATGATAACTGCAACATGTCTTACTTAAAACCATCAGAGACCTACTCCAGGCCCATATGGTTTTCATTAACAGTTTTCATTACAGGAAAAACAGAAAGCCTATTGCGTTTTTGGTTCATGGATACTTTCTGAATTCAAATTATTACTTAATTGTTAGGCAAAGAAAGTGAGAGGCAGTTTATTCCAAGCAATTCAAGCATTTACTAGATTTTTAATAAACAAATTATGGAAATGACAAGTGACTCAGTGGAGTTGTGCCATAGTTGATTAGTTCTCCCGTTCTTACAAATTCTGACCTGGTATCTGATGTTCAGGTCAGCATTT
Source organism: Sceloporus undulatus (assembly GCF_019175285.1). Lineage (NCBI taxonomy): Eukaryota > Metazoa > Chordata > Lepidosauria > Squamata > Phrynosomatidae > Sceloporus > Sceloporus undulatus. Next base: position 117,722,933 of record NC_056523.1, on the reverse strand, counting down.
TGTTCTGGTGTAGATGCTCTTGAGATGTGAACTTTTGAATTCTGATTCAGCTTGCAGATTTTGAAGGGGAAAACTGGAAGATAAATAGAAACAACATATAATATTCCTAGAGCGATTGAGATTGTCTGGTTTTCTGATTGAATTTTTTTTAAAAGTGTGCATGAGGGGGTATTACACAGTTATCTGGACTCCTCTAACCTGTTCTTTGCATACAGAAGGTTTATCTGAATTGGATTTTTTTTAAAGAATTTAGATAAATCAACTAATTAAAGGACCTGAAGTTAATACAAACATTACTGAACAACCCTTGCAAATGGTATTAAATAGGAAAGTTTGATATCCAGAATTGATAAGCCACATCTTGTAAACAAGCAAACTGCTGTGGAAAGTGAAGGACAGTGTAGCTTAAACATTGTTATATATTTTGACATCCCATTCATTCCATTTTAACTCCCTTTCCTTCTCACATCGGATAGAAACCAGAATCAATACACAGTGAGCAGAAGGGACCCTTTTCATCTTTTATCCCAACATTTTTTTTTCATTTTAACACCATTTTCAGAGAAACATTTTCTGAAATTATATTCTATAAAGCTACAGAGATTTCTGTCTCATTCTTTTCTGAACTTCATTGTTCTTGGGAGGTGAAAGATTCAGAACACTATAAAGTGAAACATCATGCTGCTAAGTTAGAGGCAATAAAGTCTACTTTTTTTATTCTTTTTGCATTTTCCCCCCTTGTACTTGGACCTGGAGCATAAAAATTACCTATTTTTCAATTTTCAGAGACTGTATGAAATCTTTGAACACTACAGGGTTTGTGGGTTGGAGGGATTTTTTTCATGTTGCTCTAGGATATGTGATATGAATTGCTGCTAACTAATGAATAAGTTCAAAACTTTATTTAACTGGTGATGAGGTGGAACAAGAAAGTTTTCTTTTCTGGTAAAAAAAGATAAACAATGAATTTATTTTATTTGGCCCTAAAGTACAATCTGGAAATGGTAATTTGTTCATGGATTTCAGAGACAAGTGAAAAATAACCTTCCCCCCCCCCCTACACTACTTTACAACTAGCATCCTGTTAATGACTTATACAGTGGACCCTTGTTATACGCTGGGGTTTGGTTCCAAGATCTCCCGTGTATAACAAAATCCGTGTACGCTCAAGTCCCATTAATTATAATGACATAGCAAAATTGTATCCCTTATATAAATGGAAAATCAAGGTAAATTTATACTTTTTTGGAATATTTTTAACCGTGGATGCTTGAATCTGTGTATAAAAAATCCGCGTATAAGATGGGCTGACTGTACACATGAAACCCTGAGTTTGGATGGGGAAAGAAGGTTTTCCACTTTTCCTAGCACACCATGCAAAGATCTCCAAACACACAACAGCTGTCAACCCTTGGGACAGACTCCTACTACTGTTATGATCTGGTAAGGAAGAGAGAGAGGAAAGAGATGACTTAGACCATGAAGGTTCATTTGCATGGAGCTTCTGGGGGAGAGAAGCAGGCATTTGAGAACACACCATCATTATTCCCCATCTCAACTAGCCTGAAGCCAGATACATCTCCATGGCATGAACTGCCTGCTCCTGGCTCTCTTTTCCATCTATAAATGCCTCAGGTCTCTCCTAGCATTACAGGAACAGATAGAACCACTTGCACGGAGCTACACACAATTAGGATCTTGGCCATCTTGGCCATTTTCCAACTGCATTGCAGACAGTTGGGGGAAAAACCATTTCTTGTTGAAGATCCTTTTCATATTGCAAAAACAGAGCAGTCTGATGCCACCTTAACTGACATAGCTTCATCCTAGAGAATTCTTGGATATTGCATTTGAGAGAAGCACTAGAGCTCTCTGACTTAAAATTCTAAATACCTCAGAAGTCCATAAAATGGGACTATGGCATTTTAAGTGGTTTCAGAGTGCTATAATTGTGCTGTATAAAAGGGGCCCTGGAACACAGTAACACCTATCATCCAGTCATATATTTCCCATTTGTTGGCAAGGTACTTAAAAATGGCTCAGCTCAGAGCATGTTTGACTGAAACAAATTATCTAGAGGCATGCCAATCTAGTTTAATCAATAAAATTGCCTTGGTGTGGAGAGAGATAAGAGGAGTGTGGTCCTGAGGTTTGTTTGTACAGTGGGCTCTTGTTATCCTCTGGGGTTTGGTTCCAGGACCACCTGTGGATACCAAAATTCATGGATGTTCAAGTCCGATTAAATACAGTGGCACAGAAATATGGTGTCTCTTGTATAAAATGACAATATCAAGGTTTGCTATTTGGAATATATATGTTTTTAAAATATTTTGAAATCATGGATGCTTGAATCCACGAATAAAAAAAAATCAGTAGATATGGATGACTGACTGTACCTACATGTTCCATTTCATAAGGAATTATTGAGGGACTGGCTCTCAGTTCCATAGCATTTGAACTATAGGTTTTCTCATGGTTTTTAACATCTCTACGAACCTTCTGGGTAACAGTTATTTGGGATTTGGTGTGAGGTACACTGTTAACACCCAGGAATATACTTCAAATGAAACAGGTATGGTTGTGAAGGTGGTGAACCACTTTCTGGACTCAGGAAGAGGAGAGATGGATGAGAGCCAATAAAGTAAAGCTTGGTGGTGACAAAGACTGTGGATACATAGTTTCAGGCATACAGCTTGGGGGAATACAGCTAGTATAGAGCTAAGTGAATACAGAAGCTCAAAGCACTCTCTTCATTTTGTTTCTCAGTGCAGTCTTGTCATGGTGATCTCTGCTGTCAGGTAACCTCCTGGTTGGATTATTTTAATGGGCCCACCCTTGCAAAAGATTTAGAAGTATCAAGGGCTTTGGAGTATTTTGGATTTTGGAATTCTGGATAAAGTATACTCAGGATGTATTCATAAATTAGTTAATTTTTTTCAATAGTCACAAAATTAGTCCTACAATAGTTATGGCCATAGATAGACCGACCAGCAGACAGACAGACAGACAATTTGCACATTTGTGGTGTCCCTCTTGCCCCAATAGAGGAACATCAACCCCTTCCTGTTCTTGGAAGGCCATGAGCCCAAAACAGGTGCTATAGTCTAAGATACTCTATTGGTCAAAATTTTCTTATACTGACATTAGAATAGTGGGTCCTGTCTGGATAGAGCCTTTATAACAGTCTTTTGCAAATCCCTTATCTTACTTCCTTTATTGTAAAGGACTTTCCCTTTTCAAGGTTCCTGTTATCTTATATTGGGCTCAAGAAGACGGGGCTGTAGGAGCACCCAGAGGCCCACTGCTGTGATCCTCAATGGGCAAGAAAAAGGAGTGGTAAGAAACTGCTCCTATCATGGCTGGTATTGAGCTACATTTAGTGACCTTGATGCATCCTTTTGGGTCATCTGTTTGAGGCCATAGACTTCCCCTCAGTGGCTGGCCAAGCCTGTTACCTCTAGGTTCGTGGAGTAGAGTGACACTCTTATGTCTCCTCTGTTGGCTATGCTGTCCATACAGTTTCCTGCAACAGTTTCTAGCCCAGTGATCCTAGGGAGATCTGTAGGGCTTCTGGTCTCACAGCCTGGCCTGCTTACATGCAAAGCTACATCAACCCCTTCTTTTTTCTCTACTTGTTTTTCTCCCCCTTTTAACTGCTGGCTTTCCATGGTAGCCAGCTAAGCTTTTCCCAGCTGTTGCAGATTACCTTGCTGAGGCCAGCAAAGAGATGAGTTGTCTTCTTTCTCCGTTGTCATTGCTGGCTCTCTTATTGGTTCTTTCAGACAGCCATAGACATTGCTCCAGTTTGCTCTGAATACCTGCATAAATCCCTCCAGATTCTTACATCATTAAAGACTGCTGATAGCAAGATTGACTTTTTGTAGGCTGCTCTGGTTGCCTCCTGCTTAGATTCTAGGTCAGTCGCTATTTTAATTCATAAAACAGTTTCAGGGACAGGAGATCAGCATTCTCTGAGTACATAAATTGTGCATAAGATAAAACTATAGAAGCAAAATAAGTAAACCAGTAAAGCTGCTTTAGCCGGAAAATTAAAATAAAGTTTCTGACTGGAAATGGAGGATTAATAGAAGAAAGATTTTAAAAAGAAGAGGCATCCAATGTAATTTTATATTTTAGGATTATATCATAAAACACAATAGAAATTCATCAGAAAATTTGCTTACATAAGATGATTCACTAGAACTGTGTAATCTTTTCCAAGCCATGTAAATATACACATTTTTGTGATTGTTACATACACTTTGATTAAACAGGTGAAATTACAAAAGCAATCCCGATGCATAAAGAGAACAGCTTGGGATGGGGGGGGGCATAATTCAAGTTAGTCTAACATTGTAACATCAGTTTTTAAATTCTTCTCAGATTCTGAATTAATTAATCACGAATGCTGCTTAACCTAATTTCATTTCATTTATAGACTGTACACAACATATCACCAGATTTCATCTATAGAATTTTAGGTTTGTGACTCCCAGACATACAAATATGGAGTATATGAACACTATATAAACACATATATAGAAGATAGCTAGATATATAGACAGATAGATATGGCATGAGTTTGTAATGGTTTAATATGTCTAGGCTTTTTTACTTGTGATATGGTCTTCTGTATATTGTATTTGCTTTGGTGTATATTGTATTGTATGATTTTGTTGTGCACCGCCTTGATTTGAAGAAGGGCGGTATAAAAATAAAACTTTTATTATTTATTATTTATTAGATAGACTGTATAATTGTTTAATGGTTTATTGTAAGCCATCTTGAATAACTTTTTGGGGAGAAAGGCAGAATATAAATTCAATAATTAAAATAATAGAGTTTTGACCCTGTTTTAAATGCCATTGCTGCATCATATGGAATGCTGGAGTCTGTAGTTTGGTCAGAAACACCAGAGAAATTGAGGCTGAGGAGTCTAAAGGCTCCTCACTAGACTGCCAATCCCAGGATTCCATAGGATATTCACAACATGAACCATGAAATTAAAATGTTGAATTTTAAATGTAGACTGTTTTAAAATGTGTATGTCTTATTTGTCCTTTTAAACTGCTGTATATTTTAATTAATGTGGTTTAATTGTTGTTGTTAATTGTTGATTTGTTGTTGTTCCCTAGCTTGATTCAAAGGGAGAGGAGGGTAAAGAATTAATAATAATGATGATGATAATGATAATAATAATAGGGATTTATTTATAGCCCGCTCAATCATGAGGAATCAGGGCAGGTTACAACAATAAAGAAATACAATATAACAATGGAAAACTACAACA
>NC_056523.1:117705027-117717633 GCF_019175285.1 Sceloporus undulatus | reverse complement strand
CAATACAATACAAATCAATTAAAGGTCAAATTATTATTATTATTATCTTATTATTATTATTATTATTATTATTATTATTATTATTATTATTATTATTATTATTATTATTATACAGGAGCAACCCTTGGTGAGATCCTTCTGCATCACTCCCCAAAAGAGTGTAATTAGGAAGAGAAAGAGGCCCTTATCAAGTTATTCCCTGGCTGGAAGATTGACAAAATTGCATCCCTCTTCTTTCATGCCTCCTCTCCCTGCTTTAGCTAGTTCCTTATATGAAGAGCTTGAGAGATTTTATTTTTTAGATATAATATTTGTTCCCAGGTCATTCACCCATTTGAATCATTCACAAAGTTGTATCCAGAATTATCTAGAAGCATGTCTGAAAAGCTTTCCTTTACTTCCACATGAATACCGAATCTGTCAGAATCTGCTTGATTCTGGTTTAGGATTCAGGATTCATCAAATAGTGGTGGTGCATTCCTAGAATGTGGGAATGAACCCTTCTAGCAAAAAGTTAAATATGCAGAGCTGCAGCAGTAGAAGTTCAAATATGCAAAGTTGTAGTAGTAAAAATTCAGATATACAAAGTTGTAGCATAGCTTTCCACTTGATCAAAGCCTTATGTTCCACTGATCCTAGTTTTTGGAGCATAAGAGGGGAAAAATAGGAAGTAACTCTAATAATAAATGAAACAGATCAGTCATTGATTTTATTCTTTTAGATATACATGCATATAAAAAGAGGTCATCAATCAAATTGGCATCGATTTTTAATAGCTCTTCTGAGATATTCACTCTGTTATAAATCAGATGCTTTTAAAAATGCGTAATTGGATGAACCCAAGAGTAAAGGAGAAACCTGTTTTGCATATTACACGTACACAGTGTAAGACTTATGTTGTACATAATGTTAATTGCATTGTGGAGGGGGGGGGAGAATAATATCAGCTTAATAAAAGCAGCTGCAGTTCATAGTATCATTGCATTCAGGCACAAGATTCTGTCCTCAACCAAGATTCCTTCACTTCTACATAGGCAAATCAAAAGAAAGAAAGAAAGAAAGAAAAGGGCATCTTCTTTGGACATTCAGTGAAAGCTACACTCAAAGCAATTGGGAAGACTAAATCACCAGGAACAGGTGACATGACATAGAACTGCTATAAATCAATCAATACAGGCCACATCCACACTGCAGAAATAATTCAGTTTGAGACTGCTTTAATTGCCCTGGCTGAATGCTAGGGAATTCTTGGAACTGTAGTTTTGTGAGTCATTTAGCCTCCTCTGTCAGAGAGCTCTGGTGCCACAACAAACTGCAGTTCCCGGAATTTCATTGCATTGAGCCATGGCAGCTAAAGGGCTTTGACTTCATAGATCATGAAAAGCTAAGCACTTATCTGAAAAATATGGGTGTACCGTTAGCATTTGAATGTCTTGATGCATAACCCGTACACATGATAGAAGGCTACAGTTTAAACAGAATACAGAGAAACAGAATGTTTCCCAATTGGAAAAGGGGTCAGATAAGGCTGCCATCTACCATACTATGTTTTTATTGTGTAGGCACAAAACATCATGCTCAGAGCAGGTTTAGCAGGAAAGAGGAATGTAGATCAGAAGAAAAAATATCAACTATCTAAGCTAGCAGATGACACCATAATGCTAGCAGAAAACAACAACTGCTAGGGAAAGTCAAAGTACAAAGTGCAAAGGCAAGCTTACTATTGAACATTAAGAGGGGAAAAATGACCACAGGGGAGTTACATAAACTCAACCTAGTGGATGAGGAAATTGAAATAGTTCCCGTAACTTGGATCAATAATTGATCAGAACAGAGACTGCAGTCAAGAAACTAGAAGATGACTGGGACTAGGGAGGATATTTAATAAAAAAAAACTAGGTAAGATCCTTAAGTGCAAAGATATAAAACTGAACACTAAAGTAAGGATCATCCAAGCCATAGTATTTCCTATCACCAAATACGGTGCAAAAGCTGGACAGTGAAGAAAGCTGATAGAAAGAAAATAAACTAATTTGATATGTAGTGCTGGACAAAAATGATGAAAATTCTGTGGACATCCAAAAAGACAAATAAATCGGTTCTAGAACAGATCAAGCCTGATCAACCCTGGTAGCCAAGATGATTGAACTGTGGCTGCCATATCAGCTATATCATGAGAAGGTATGATGACTCACTGGAAAAGATAATAATACTAGAAAGGTAGAGATCATTAGAAAGAGAGAAAGACTCAATCAAGGAGGCCATAGCTTTGAGACTGTCAGACTTAAGCAGAGCAGTTGAGGACAGGGGGTCTTGGAGATGTCTCATTTCGTGGCACCACCATGAGTCAAAGCCAACTCGAACAAGAACAAAAAGGTAGGGGAGAGTAGCAAAAGGAATGCCCACTTCCAGCAGGGCTCATGGAAACAGTAGAAGATAAGATATGGTAGCTTTCCATAAAATTGGCTGAAGGAATGATGATGATCAGGCCAACAAGACTGGTGGTGTAGTCACGGATAACTGATATCTTTAAGGTGCAATTCTGGAAGTTTTTTCCCCCTGTGGAAGCAGCTAATGTGTGAAAATGGGAACAGAGTGAAGGCTGAGAATGAAGAAGGTAAGGCTGGGACTTCACATGAAGATGACACATTCTTAGTGAGCTTGTAATTCTAAATACATGTATGAATGTATTTTATATTCTGCTTTCTGTCTAGCAAGGTAGACAGAAAGGTAGCCCACAACAAAGCACAGCTAAACAAGACAAAACAAATCACTGTTATTACAAAAATTAAAATTTTTTAAAAAAAGAATTGTATTTAAAAACACACACATACAATTAAATTTTTATAATGCATTGGGTCCTATGCTGGAAGAAAGGCCAGATATAAAATACATACATACATATATATAAACATGCATACAAGTCCAACTAGCTTTGTAATATATTTGATTTTAATTATGCCTATGTGCGTATGTGCCTGAGTGTGTATAACAAAGGTCTTATGCTTTATTTATTATAATATACAGTGAAGCTTATGTCTGAATTATACTACTTAAAAAAAAGGGGGGGGGAGAAAACCTTCCAGGATATTTCCTGTAGCTTTCCTAAGGGAGAACCCCATCCTCCATGCCCTCTTACTAAAGCAACAAACACATGGGATCATAAGACTTGGGGGTAAAGCAGACTGGCAGCATGGAGCAGCCTCTGCCCACCCAGTACTGGTTACTCCCTGTTTGGTGTAGGACTACGGCGATCAGATGCTGCAATTCTGATGCCGGTTGCCGCAGCAATCTGCAATGGATCACCAGCAAGGAGTGCTTTTTTGCAGTCCTTTGGCAGCTGAGTTTGGGTTGCCTTAGGGAGCTGTGGTGCAACTTCAGCCTGATTGCAGGTATTTGTCATCTGAACGTCACACCCCCAGATTGCACTTTGGGCCCGTCTGTTTTGAGCCCTAGAGACCAAGGGTGCATCAACACTGTAGACATAAGGCAATTTGACACCATTTTAACTGTCATGGCTTCATCCTACAAAATCCTTGGAGTATTCATTTTGTAAATCACTAGTACTCTGGCAGAAAAGGATAAAGGCCATGTAAAACAACAAATCCCAGTATTCCATAGGATGGTGCTACAACCCTTAAAGTGGTCCCAATGTGCATCATTTCTATATTGTAGATGTACTGCAAGTGCCTGCAAATCTCCAGCCATCAAAGTTCCTATCAGAGCATATCTCATCCAGTCACATGCCACCAATATGTCTCACACATCTTCCCTGAACTAATTCACAATCCTGGTACGCTTTCTCATTTGCGTTCTTCATTTGGCATACTGCTACTGAAAGGTCCTTTGGGTCTAGGAAATCAAATAGCTGTGTCTTACAATAGAAAAGTGGAGGATTCATAATCTCTCCCTCTCTCCCACCAAATTAGCAAAACTGTCTATCAAAACGATGGCCTTCATTCCATTTTCATTTTTTACTCCACACTTTGCAAACTACTGTGTGCTTGTTAATTAGCCATCACTGTACCTATGCAGTGGATTCTAAGAGTACAGTGAAAGTTGAAAAGCATTAGGATAATAAGCAAGGCAGTAGGAAGATTACCAAGGATATACAATGTGGCTCATTTTCCTAGATCCTGTTTCTCGTCAGAATTAATCACTTCCATTTTATCTACAGGTTTGCATTAGAACAATGTTTATCATTCCTGGTCTAATTAACACTGTGCTTTCTTTGGTTGGATATGTAGTGTTCTGGTATGGTATCTAGCATTACTACAATTGCATTGCTGTTAAAACATATAGAAAGAAGAACTGCTAATGTGAACAGAGGAAGGGAGAACTTATCATATGAGACAAGGTTAAAGAAGCTCATCCGGTTTAGCCAGGCAAAAAGGAAAGCTGACAGGAGTCATGATTATACTTTAGAAATAGCTCAGGATGTTTCTCAAAGAAATGCAGGAGAACTATAAAAGCCAGGTCTTTTTGAATTGATATAGAACAAACAGGAATAAGCAGTTCTGTGTCAATAAATGCTGTGCAGCATAATTAGAAGTAGGAAGTTGGCAATAAGAGCATTTGTGACACAAAAAAGTGATGACTGCCTCACACTACTTTTTTTCTGACAGAGACCCAGTCACACACGATGATCCTGAGACAGCTGAAGACATGGGAGCCTCTAATGTGTGAAATATGGTGTTCATGAATTCTTTATTTGATGTCTAGCACTTACAGAATTGCAGAACAGTTGTCTAGTGGGGATGTAACAAAAGGACTTTTTTGGCAGCGGCTGCCAGGCTGTGGGCTTCCTCTGGGGGAGAGGGAGGCTAGACTGTTTCTCTCCCTGATAACATATTTGGGGTTGGCCATGCAGAAAAATAAAACTAAATACAAAATCCACAAATGAACAATACATTTATTGACCAACTAAAATGTAAAGAGTACATCATGCAAGCTTTCAAAGCTTCACTGGCTTCCTCAACCGACAAAGGAAGTTACTTTTCTGTTGTGAATGGAACTGAAATATCATTACCTGTCTCTTATTCTCCCACATGGCTAAGAAGAAGAGTGGCCTCTGCCTGCATTGAGATCCCACTATACCATCTAAACTGCCAATGGAAATAAGATCTGAGACAAAATATAGGCATGTGACTCTAGCATTTCCATTTCCTTCTCCTGTATGATTTTTTTTATGGATGAAGCCAAGAAAGGTTTATTGAAGAATAAGTTTAGTATCATAGGAAGTGCATTGCCAGATCTTAATTTTACAAATCCCCCCAACCTTCATACTTTCCCACACGGTACCAAGCAGTCCAAAGCAAATGAATGACCTGGAGTCCCAGCAAACAGCCTCCTGCACCTGCTTAACCCCGAAACATCAGACCCATTTCAAAGCACCTAAGCAAACTTTTAAATCTGTGGCTGGCTTCTCTGTCCCCTGCTCTCATACCTTCCAACATTTCACAGATGAAAATTGGGACACAAGGGACCAACCAACCGAGTGTGATCAAGATGGTAAAGGTATTTCAGGAAGGATACACAAGCTAGGAGAGACTGCAGGTGTTTGCTTTTGTCTGAACCTGCTTGGAAGGCCAGGATCTCATCCCCTTGCTCTCCTTTTTTAAAATTTTATTCATAAAATTTATTCATAAAATTTAAAAGATATACAAACATCGAAAAACATAAATGACAAAAATAACATACAAACAAATTCACAACATATAACAAATATAGTTACAAAAATCAGAAGATTCTTCTAAGGTACATTTTATCATTTTCTATCCATGTACTTCCTATCTTCGTTATTTCATCTTTATTACTATTTTTTTTCTGTATCCCTAGGTTCTTATTTTACCGATAATCATAAATTCTGTATAATAGTATTAGTTTTACAGTGATAATAACACATATAGATTTATATATCCTTAAATAAACTATAAATAAAATATTACAAAAAGATAAACTTCTCTGTATAATTTTTAACATCTTTGCCTGATGAAGCAGCCAGTGAAACTTCAAAGGTCTGCATGATGTATGTTTTGCATTTGGTTGGCCAATCTCCTGTATAAAACAAAGGTAAGTTTTGAGACCAAAATTATGGATTTTGATATGGCCTGTGGATAAGTCAAGGGTAAAACTTTGAGGCATGTAACAAAGGATCCAATGGATGAAGCAAAGGAAAACAATGCCAAATGACTGACAAAATTCCAGGAGGCTGTTTCTACTCATACTAAAGGCTGGATTGATGAGAGAGTAGTGGGATCAGGACAGACTACACTCTTGCCTTTCACCAGGTAATGGTTCCTTTTTATATATAAACGTTAAAAATACAGTATTTAATCCATGGAAAAGTTGACTCAGCTTTTGGGGACCAATTTTTGACTAAAATTTCTAGACTTATACATGACTATGTACAGTATCTCTCTTTTGTGGAATTTGGATTTTTTCCCCTCCTTGATGCCTTTCCACCAACAGCCCAAGCCCTTTGTATTCAGCTAGCCCTTTATCAACTGACCTCATTGCTGCTGAAGGGGCTTTAACAGAGTAGGTCTTTTTCTGCTTTCGGTCACTGTGGATGTTTTTTAATTTGTGGGGTTTTATTTTTTTAGAATGTGCTTGTTCCAGGTTGCATTTTAATTGTATTTGTTTTGATTCATTGTAAGCTACCTTGGAACCCATTCATAGGAACAGGTCATGATATAAATCACATAGATGTTTATCTTACATTATTTTGTTTTCCAGTATTTAAAAGAAGAAAAAAAGCAAGATCCTGGAAACAATCTGGGAACACTGGTGGAAAGTGTTGCTACAGAAAATATGATACAGAATTACTTTGAACACTGCTCGCATATTTTACATGTTTCTGATCAGATAGTGAATGGCCATAGTGAACAGCAAGATACTGCACCATCTTCATAGAAAGCAGCATGACATCTCTAGCCATGGGCATGGCTTTGGTTGCTTAAGTTATAGCTATAACCCCTTGACTAAATACTTGTCATTCAAAGTATCTGTCAGATTTTGTAATTTGTCAGTCCTGTTTCACATGGTGGCACTCTGCTGGGTTCTGTTCTGAATATCATATCTCTCCTTTATTCAAATTAGGTATATTTCATGAGGTTGGTGTGTTTTCATTTGGTGATCTTTCTTATATGCAATCAAACTAGTTGTCATTTGGCATTGATAAAATGATTATACTTTAGAAGATGTTGATAGTAGCAGGTGGCATTGTCATTGTAGCTTAGAAAGATAAATGGAATATTCAGATGAGATTGTTCATTTTTCTCTTGCAGTTATTTATTTATGACTATTAATATATGGTTATTAATTTATGTGGCTATGCTTCTAGTAGAAAGTTAATTCAATTGCCTGAAGTGATTACCTACATGTACTCCATTAAAAAAAACCTGCAGATACTTCCTTTGATGATGTTTCTTTTTCTTGATATTTTGGAGCGTTTGGCATTTTTGCTTAAAACACATAATAATGGGGCTGAATATTTTTACTCGTGCTAAAATATATGCTACCTCCAATTTGAAAATCTCTAAAGGGCCAGCAAACCTTTAAAAAAAGGATTTTCATAAAACTATGGATGATTTAAATGATTTTTAGGTAACATAATTTCTTCTACACATTTTTCTTGTAATGCCTGTGTCAATTATGTGTATATGAGTGGTGTGTAATATATTAAGCTGATTGCTTTCCATTTTTTCTAACTCTCAAGATAGCTAGTATTTTATCAATCTGCTATCATGCTTATATAACCAACCGTGTTGTGTACATGGACATGCACAGACATCTGACCACACATTGGTTTCACTGTGAACTTTTATGGAGAAAAAGAAGAAATCCTAAAATAAATAGAACTGAAAAGCAATCACACTCTTATTACAAAGGATGCTCAGCTCTTTTAAACTGTTATTACAGTTTTATATACACTGCTTACTGCAGTGGTGACTAGCTCTCCAGGAATGTCACCACTGTAGTAAGTAGCAGATAAACTACAGTACATGTGATGAACCCCGATTAATATGTTCAGTTGGGGAAGAGGGAACTGAAAAACAGTATGCTAGAGCTCTTGCCCTAAAGATTTACTTAAGTGCTTATATTGAGAGCATGGAAGAATATAATTACTTATACAGGGGTACCCCGGGTTACGAATTTAATTCGTTCCGCCGCCGCTTTCGTAACCCGAAAGGCTTTCGCAAGCCGAAAACCCATAGGCGCTAATGGGGAAAAGCCGCAATTTGGTGCGAAAAAGCGCCGAAAAGCACCAAAATTTCTTTCGTAACCCGAAATAACCTTCGTAACCCGGAACAGTTTTTTTCAATTGATTTTTTTCGTAACCCGGAAATTTCGTAAGGCGGCGCATTCGTATCCCGGGGTACCACTGTATGTATATTGACACAAAATGCCTTAGTTAACATAACAGGTGCATTCATGGGCATTAATTCCTGAGGCTATCCTATATGCAGAAATATATCATGCTGTACACTGCCATGGTATCACTGGCCACAGCATATGCTAGTATTCCAAAGCAAAATAATGCACTAGCAGTAAGTAAGTTGTAGAGTTAGTGTGGTGGACAGATGCAATGGGGTTTTCTCTTGTACATCCACTAGTTCAATGCGATGCAATGCATATACAGTGGGCCCTTCTTTTATGTGGGGGATCAGTTACGGACCCCCCCCCCCGAGTAAAAGAAAAAGTGCGTAAGCTCGAGCCCCATTAGAAGTAATGGGGTGCATGCTTGCTGTGTAGTGTTGTGCGGCGCTGTGCACACACCATAGCCACACACCCCATTATTTTTTCCAGAGGGTGCGAGCCTTTTTTTTGGTGCAGCTTCCAGCATATGCTGAAAGCCGCATATGAAGCATCCACGTACAACGCGGGCACACTGTATATGTTGTCTTGCATTACAGATAAATGCTGTAATAGCTCTGCTAGACTTGCATTAGATCTAGGCCAGAGTCATTAAATAAAAGTGCATTTTTAATTAAAGGTGATTTTGAAAATTCAGTCTTTTCTCCTGCTTGGTCATCTCACAGAGCAGCATGTTTGCTACTCCATGTAAAATCAGACAAACAATGCATTATGCACTGTGAACAAATGAGGAAAAACTATAATAATGGGTATTATATAGTATTGCCAATAAGAAAATATTTCTTTTCTGAGGCTTTAGCTGCCTCCTTGTTCTGGAAAATTCAGAATTGATCTTTGTTAAGGAGAAAGCATGTTGATAATTTACCATAATTATCTTAAAAGAAAGGGTCATTGGACCAAATGAATATGAATCCTCATTTGGCTTTAAAGATGTATAATCAAATAGAAAGAGAATTATTCATTATGAAATGTTTATCTGGCAATGTAGCCTGGGGAAAATTGTTAAAAATGTCTGAAGAATCTACAAGATGCTAATAATTTCTATCATAACATGATAAAGGAGCTTATTGCATGAACTTTAAAACCAGCTCAAGCCTTCCAGGCTGCAGCCGGGACACAGGATGGAGGCTGGTATTACTGCATGTTAAATCACTGCCTAATAGCCAGCTGCCATCAGCCCTGGTCCCAGATGTGCTCTGCCAGCACTTTTTAGAAGCCAGAAAGCTTTAGACTTCAAAAAAGTGCTGATGGAGCACAGCTGGGATAATCCCTGCCTCCATCCCATGTAGCCCGGCAGGCTTAAGCCGGTTTTAAAGTTCGTGTGATAAGCTGTATAGTAAAACACTTAAGGCTGCCAGTTCAGGCTCATCCCAGGCCATGAGATTTCTGGACCCAAACCTGAGGCCTAGGAATCCTCCTACTGCTGCCATTATGCATCAACTGCTACCTACAGTTGCTCACATTTTGTCACTGAACTGTGAAGCACGGCAGGGGGGAAGGTATAGTGTCCTGTCTGGAAATTAAGAAAGAAATCAGGAGCTGTTTCTAGATCAAGGTGAAATGAAAAGATTGTTTCTTCTCATCTACTTAGAGAGAAATGATAATGAACATTTAATGTAGCCTACTTGCTTCTAACCAGATGATGGATGCGGAGGGAATTCGAGGATTAACCCCAGGTATCACTACAAGGAAGGAAGCGAGGGAGGGAGGGAGGGAGGGGCTAATTAAGTAAATGCATAGCACGAGTTTTTGCAAGTTGCAGCAACAGTTCAGTTAAGCCCCACAAATTGTTGCAAGAAGCTGATGCAGAAGCTGAGCTGAAGATTTGCACACATCCCTTGACTATTTCCTGAGAATGTACACCCTCTTCTTCTGCCTAGAAATGACTCATGAAAACCAGTGACTCTGTACCAAGCTCTGAGGTCTGGAAACCCTAGAAATACTCTTCAGAGGAGCACGGGTCCCTGGTTAAAGAAAAGAGAAGAGGAAAGGAATGCAAATCTGATAGTAATTATCGTGCAAATGATAGAATTTTTATGGGTTAGTAATTATTAAATGATGTAAAGCACATTGACTTGCACAGTGAACAAATGGAAATGGATTTACCTCCCATCCCTGTTCCAATCTACATATATTTGCAAGAAGTATACAAGACCATCCATAAAAGTGTATGGACACAATACGTTCCGCATAAACATAAATTAAACTAAAGACATGGTGGCCATAAAAACGGAAAGGAACCATTCTGAATCTCTGGGCTTATCTAATTTTTAATTATTATTTTTATTTATAGGTGGCCTTTTCCTAAATTGGACCCAAGATGGCTCACAAAAGGTATGATATGTTCTGAAGGCTAATTTAGTTCAGTACATAGACAGCTGAAATGCCACACATATATTATCTAGGGGATGCAAAATCTGGATATTGGGACAATTGTACATTGTTGGCCACCTAATAATAATAATAATTTTTATTTGTATACCGCTTTTCCATAGATCAAAGTGGTTTACAGACCATATAAAAACCATTAAAAACCATTAAAATATATTGTATGTCCCCTAGAACAACATGTAATATACACCATAATTTTAAGATACTTCCCTGCCAGGTAAAATATGGAAATATGGTAACTGGAAACCTATTCCTCTGTATAGATTGGCCTTGTTCTGGATCTGCTGGTCCATCTGCCTTATTTTTATTTTTATTTTTTTTTTACAAATGATGTGTTAAAGCTTGTAAAAACACAAAACCAAACTGAAGGGTTCTACCAAAGAAAATATTTATGTATGTAAAATATATCCGAATAAAATGTAAATTTTTATTCGGATATCATTTTATTCACATTACATTTTATTCGGATATATTTTACATACATAAATATTTTCTTTGGTAGAACCCTTCAGTTTGGTTTTGTGTTCTTACATCTTGGGTTTTTTGTCATTTGGGACTTTTGTTGGTTTGTGTTAAAGCTTGTGCCTTGACAAAATAGATTTTGAAATCAGAACTTAGGTGGAAATTAGACGGGTGCTGAATGGATGGAACATTAATGGTAGTACTGGAATATATTTCTTCAAAGGCAATCAAAGAATAGGACATTATTTTAAATAAATACTTTCCATTAGTTTATCAGGAATGTGTGCCAGATTTTCTGAAGCTTTTCTGATGCATATCCTTCAATAGTGTAAATGTATCACCTTCGAGAGGGGGAGCATGAAAATGTGGCTATAATTTGCACCTCTAAAAATGTAATTTTGCACCAAGGTAATGTGAAATTGGTAGTGTATAAGTTTGTTCGTTTGTTTCTATCCTATCCAACATCTTATGCTAAATACCCACATTTCAGAATTTTCTTCCAAGTGTTTACATAATTTGCTCTTCTTCTTCTTCCTCTTCTTCTTCTTCTTCTTCTTCTTCTTCTTCTTCTTCTTCTTCTTTTACACCTTAAGAGTTTGAAAGAATATGGAGCATGAATGGTTGGCCTTAATAAAGAAGGTTATAAACTGAGGAAGGGTATAGATTTGGTGGCACAACAGGTTTGGAGATGTGAAATAGTAACAAAGGTGATGGAGGAAACATGGCAGAATGGCTAACTGAACCACTGGAGTTCTGCTTGGTTCCTTTCTGAACTTGCTAGGCTATTAGAGGAATGCATACTTTGCAAATAAGGAGGATATAGGTTATAAAGAAGTGAACTCTTTGATTACAGCAATTATATATAGCAGACTCTTTGGTTATAAGAACTGTTACAGTCCAAGGTTTAGGTAGCAATGAGAAAGTAGACTCAATGAAGCAATAAGTTATTTTGAGGTCCCACATGAAGCTTATGACATCAATCTCAACAACTTTTCAGTGTTTCCTGTGAATTTTTGAACACAGTTGTCAATACTGAAAATTTAAGCATCCTTAAAAAAAAACTATCCCAAGACAATATCCCCCTCAAAACCCAACTGCCCCTGGCAAAGGATGGGATAGACACCAATATTATGAAGTCTATGACCGCAATAAAGACTGTTCTATTCTATTCTTCCATAAAACAACTTTCAGACAGTGTAAAGTTTCTGTCTCTCAACCTATTTTTTCCTAATTAGTGTCAGAAGCAAAGGTTTTATCATAACTGGACCAGCTGACCTTTGAAGTCTTTTCCAATTCTACAGTTCTGTAATTCTTTGACAGTACAAAGAGAATGAATTGTGCAGTTGTTATTGATAGTGTGTGATATAACTTTGA
>NC_056523.1:117694496-117705017 GCF_019175285.1 Sceloporus undulatus | reverse complement strand
GATGATGATGATGATGATGATGATGATGATGATGATGATGATGATGATGATGATGATGATGGAGCTTTGTAGCTTAATATATTTTAGGGTATTTTTTTAGAATGATATAACAGTTTTGATTGCTCCTTTTGTACCAGTGGCTGCTTCAAAAGTATGCTGAAGAGAAACATGTTTTATCAAGTAGTTCATATTAAAAAGTAGTTTGTCGTTAGCTGCCCCTGATTTGACCTTGATTCAATAAGTCTGTACATGAGACATCTCTAATCCCCTTGTTCTCAACTACTCTGCTCAGGTCTTGTAGATTCAGGTCCATGACTTCCCAAATTGTGTCTATCCCTCTGCTGTTTGATCTTCCTTTTTTTCTGCTGCCTTCTATCTTTGCTAGCATTATTGTCTTTTCTATGAGTCATGTTTGACATGATGTGGCCAAAGTATGACAGCCTCAATATGAACATCCTGGCCTCTAGGGAGAGTTCAGGCTTAATCTGTTTAAGGACATATTTGTTTGTCCTTTTGATTGTCCATGGTATTCTCAGCATGTTTCTCCAGCACCACATTTCAAATGAGTTTATTTTCTTCTTATTCTCTTTTTCCACTGTCCATTTTCACATCTGTACATGGTGATGGGGAATGCAGTGGCTTGGTTGATTCTAATTTTAGTACTCAATTGTATACCTTTACTCTTTAGGATCTTGTCTAGTTCTTTCATCACTACCCTTCAAATTCCTAGTCTTCTTATCATTATTTGACAGCAGTCTCTGTTCTGATCAATGCTTGATCCAAGGTATGGGAACTCTTTTTAACTATTTCAGTTTCCTTATTATTTAGGCTGAATTTGTGCCTATTCTCCATGGTTATTATTTTTGTTTTATTTATGTTCAGCTGCAAGCCTGCCTTTGCAGTTTTCTCCTTAACCTTATTTATTAATTGTTCCAAGTCCATGATGTTTTCCACTAATAGTATGATCTCATCTACATATCTTAGATAGGTGATTTTCCTTCCTTCTTTTCTCCTTCTTCTGACTCTAAACCTGCTCTTCTTGTGATATTTTCTGCTTTGAAGTTGAACAAATAGGGTGACAATATTCAGACTTGCCTGACTGCCTTGCCAGTTAGGAACTATTCTCTTTCTCCATATTCTCTTTTAACTGTTGTGTCTTTTCTAAGTACAGTTCTCTAAAGTACAGGACTATAAAATGTAGTGTCACTCACACATGTTTGAGAGTGTTTGATAGTTTGTACTGTTAGGTAAAACACCAGATGCTGGAAGCAGGGATGGGGTGGCATTGTATCTTGCTTGTACACTTTCCAGAGGCACTCAGAGATTACCTGAAAGACTGCATCTTCTTAAGGCACAGGCTATACAAACCAGCAAGAAATGCTGACACTGGGGTGGAGTGGGGGCATGGTGACTGCCCGCCCCCCACCACGACTCTATCCCAATGCCAGCATTACACTGCCTGCCCAGCCAGATGGCAGGTGGCATCATGATATTTATGTGGTGCTGCATTTAAACACACTATGCCAAAGTAATGGGGAAAAGCCGCCGCTATGGCAGCAAGGGTGGCTTTTTGCTGGTTCCAAAAGGAGCAGCTTTCTGCCACTTCTTTTGGAGTGAGCAAATCACTAGATTGGGGCTGCAGCATGTGGTTGCTGCAGCCCTGATCCAGCACTCAAAAGTGTAGTGGCAAGCCACTCCTTTGGCGCTATCTGTTTAGCCCCTAAGTTTGCCTGAGTTTTAAGTTCTTTGTAGGAGGGGTTTCTCTCAATCTCACTATTTCACAAGCATATTTGGTGAAAATGTAGGAGAAACCCTTCTCAATGACTACTCACAGGTTGTGGTAGTCCTTCCACAGGAGGTCCAATTGGCCTAGGTGTCCTTTTTTAAAAGAGTTGAAATTTGGAAAGCTTGTTCCTTATAGAAGTGAAAAGTATCCCTTATTATAAGGGATGTCTATCATTTGGGGGAAGTCTTTCCTTTTATTTAGAATGAACAAGGGGTCAAAAAATCCTTTGTTTTGGGGTGTGGGCCCTTCATAACGACAGAAGTGTATGTGCATCATGGAATTTATAAATGTGGACAATTGGTTAATTTTACAGAGAAACAGGTGGCTCAGCTAACAGAAACAAATGCCTTCATTTGGTATTTAGATAGAGCACCAACTTCTTAATCATTACTTACTGATTCTTTGTCATCAATTTAAACTGTTCCTTATTGTTCTTTTGAAAACCTGGGCT
Source organism: Sceloporus undulatus (assembly GCF_019175285.1). NCBI lineage: Eukaryota > Metazoa > Chordata > Lepidosauria > Squamata > Phrynosomatidae > Sceloporus > Sceloporus undulatus. The sequence goes on along the minus strand of NC_056523.1, from coordinate 117,702,780 downwards.
GGTTTTGAAAGCGCTAGGCTGGTGTCCTCTGCTCTCTTTCTACTGACAAAAAAACCCACCTTTTTATTTGGATAGGTCACCAGTGGTTATACATATTTGGCTGAAGAGTCTTTTAATTGGGTATGTTGCATCTTTGTTTTATTGTTATGTTTCAAATGTGTGTTTTAAACTATTCGACTTTGTCTTTTAAATATAATTGTTTCTTTGCTTTTTAACATTTGTAAAACAAGATTTTAGCTACATTTTATTTTAAGTTGTGGCAAGCTGCCTTGCATCCTGTGCTTGAAAAGGTGGGATATAAATTCAATAAACAGATAAAAGAGGTGGCAAATAATAAATTCTATTGAATGGTGCACTCATTACACAAGCCCCATATGGCGCCATGCAGATACCGTGCGGATGCTGCATGATGCTTGCATAACAATGGCAGCACCCATGTGTATAGGGCACAGCCATTTTGATGTCCTCATCATGTGCTAGGGTTGAGGGGCATCTGGAATCACCGCCCCGAGGCAACCCTAGCACGTGATGAGGACGTCTTAAAGGGCTGTCTGTACTGGCCCAGTGTGATCTTTTTTAGCAATTTAGGGGCTATACAGACAGACGACATGCAGCTGCCCCTTTTTGTCCCAGATTGAGGCTGCAGCTGCAACAACCGCACACTGCAGATTCCAGAGGGCACAAAAAGAAGCCGTGAAAAACAGCTTTTTTTCAGCATTCTGGAATGGGCGTCATAGATGAGGCCGTGCGCCATGATGATGCCCCTTCCACACTGCACTTTGGCTGCTGTGTCACAGTTGCACATGTAACGGGGGCACACCGAAATGAAGCAGGGTAATGACATCGAGCATGCAGACACTACACAGTGAGTCCACACACAGGCCAGCACAAAGGGCTGATCTGTATCCCCCTTTGATATTTTCATGATGAATGAAGCACAGAGCTGCAAAGAAATGTGAACTGACTCTGTTTCCAACAAAGTGTAACACTGGGAAGCAGAAGTTGGAAAAGTGATGATGCTGGATGAAGATTTTGGTAACTTCAATTCCTGAAAGTTATTTCTCTGATCTCTGGAAGGTAGTGATTCTTTTATATGCCATTTGCAGAACAACAGCTCATTTGCTTTGGAGTCACTGCCAGCATATACAGAAACTAACTGAAGTAGAGTTTAGAATCTCAGACTTTGATGGACTGCTATGATATAAACACAAAGAAATGATTTGCTTTCAGATCTCTGAAACTTAAATTTGAAATTTAAAGGTCTCAGGCTTGTTTAATCTAGTCTTGAATGGGGAAGTTCTGAAATGTGGCAAAGGATTGTATGTTGGAGTCTTCAGATTAACTGCAGAAGTTAAAAAGTTAATTCACCCTTCTCCAATCCAATGCTCTCCATGGACTAAAGCTCCCATTAACCACCATCTTATTTGCATGCACACAAACACACACATTTGGCTCCTACCCTTCAATTGTTATTTCCAATGTTGTCATGTCAATGTGAGTAATTTGCAAGTTGTTTGAGGAATTTAGATTGCATTGAAATATAAACATTAGTTAGCAACAGCAAAATATTAAACAGCCCTTCTCCAATCACATATAGATAGATAGTCAAGCGCTCTAATACAACATTTTATGTGGAATGGTGCACTCCGGAGATATAAAAGTTGTGCCTGCATCATCTCTAATTGTATACCATGCACTTTCAAAGCCACACACAAAAATATTACAATAGAATGACAAAGAAAGTGTTCCTCATTATCTTCTTCTTGTGGATTTGAAGACATAGCAATTAGCACTGCAATTTCCCATTCTAAAAGTATTATAAATACATAGGGAAACACACTTTGTTGCATTGTTAGATCTGGAAAACAATGGGGCTATACAAATGGGTGGCATGTAGTTGCCCCTTTTCGCCCAGATGGGTGCTGCGGCAACTGCACACAGCGGCTTCTTCTTGCTCCCTGTGCCATTTGCATTCTGCACCAGAGATGCATAATCATGGTGCATGCCATCTAGAAGGGTGTACAACAAAATGGCACCTGGGCAGAATCATTAGGGCTTGGAGTGTGCGGATGCTCAGCCCTCAACCTGCCCACAAGCCAGCACAAAGTGCCAGTCTGTATAGCCCCTAAAACAACAAAAATGTCCTTGTGTGCTTCCTTTTTGGCACAAATGAGTTTGACTGAATGACATTTTTGTTTCAAAAATGGAAACTGGGGCAACACATTTCTATGACATGAAGAAGAACATTTACTAACCAGCTAATATACAATTCACAGATATTTATGAATTAAGGAATCCTGTCTAGGAAATATTCTGGCCTCATTTTAACAAAGGTCAAGATGTGTATGAATTATGTGTAAAAAAAAACAGGGGAAATCCCACCAATCCACCACTTGATTAGAGAAGGTAGAACTTGTTGGATGGAATCCAGCCTCCTCCTTAACTTGTTCAAGAAGATGGCCAGTGTGGTGGGGGTGGGGGTAGAGGAGAAGGAGAAGGAGAAGGAAGAGGAAGAGGAGGCCATATTTAGCCACAACAACAGGGTAAACCCACTGCAACAGGCCTTTAACGTTTGCAGTAATCTGGTAGTCTGGGGTGCGTTCTGCACGTGCCAAAAGTACATGCTCGGCAAATACTAGGGTTAGGAAGGGGCATCTTTTCCAGATGCCCCTAACCCTAGTACGCGCTGAGCACGTACAAAATGGCGGCACCCATTCTACATGGGTGCCGCCATTTTGACGTAGCAGACACTTAGCGTCCGCACGTCTCAGCACCATTTATGCGGTTTTTTTCTGCATGGAGGAGTCGCGCGGTTTGGCTGCTGAGGCTCCTCTGCGCAGCAAATGAGGGCGCTGGCAGACCACCCTTTTGGGCAGTCTGTAAAAACATATTATTGTAAAGCGCCTGGGTTTAGTTTAGGAAAAAAAAGAGAAGTTTTGCTTTTTAATTCTGAAATACCATGCAGCAGAGATTCATTCAAGTCTCTTAGTCCAAGTTTCAAGTCAAGTCTCAAGTCTCTACCTTCAAACTTCAAGTCATCTCTCAAGTTATTGCAAGATACTTTCAAGTCAAGTATCAAGTTGAGTTTCACATGTGGGTGTGGTGCATAGAACACCCAGCTGACCAATCAGAAGGCAGCTGAGGTCCAGCCAATAGAATGTGGGCTGGGACTTTTGAACGTTCCATGTGTCCGTTGGTTTTGGCAGTTGGAATGTAGACAGTTGGAATGTAGACAGTTGAGGGAACAGTTGAGTCCAAGAGAGGACTGGGTTCCATGAGTTCCTGAGTCAGTTAGGGCTTGGAATCCTGAGAGTGAGGATTCCAGGGATAGAGAAGGATGGTTAGGGGCAGAGTCTGAGTGGGAAAGGGCTCACTACCGTTTCACTTCCAGGACTCTAGGAAAGGGAGTGGCTGGAGTGTGATATCCTGCGGGATAGTGTTAACCTTGGACACTGTTAGGTCTAATTTTAAGAGAGGAACTTAATAGGAGTGAGTGAATCTTAGTTATAAGAAACTGGTGATTCAGATAAAGATTTATAAAACCAATGGTAACTGTAACAAAGTAGAAAGTAACAATTACATAAGCTATCATATTAAAACCAACACTGTTAAACCTTCTTGTAAATAAAATGTATTTGTTTGATTCAAGAAGGACACACCTGGACAAGTTAATACCATGCTACTCACAATACAAAACACGGGTGGCAGCAGTGGGATAAAAACTCCCAGGTGCCTGCCATCATAGAAAAGGATTGTGGTTTGGGTGTTTGTTACATAATTTGGTGGCAGCGTTATGGTGAAGGTTGACTAGACGGGACCTTCATATAATTAGATGGCACAATAGGAAAGAGTTTGTTATAGTGGGAGTCAACTTTAACAGGACAAAAAAAGTCAGGGTGCATTTCTTGGAGGGAAACCTTGAGATGAGGGTTGTGGTCTGCTCAGCAACCTGTCCCCACTGCATATCAGAGGAGATTTCAAAAGCTTTTCAGAAGCTTTAGAAGGATACTTCCATCTCAACCCTGCTGCCTAATACATTTGCTGTTCCCCTCTGAGAAACAGACCCCATAGCCTGGGGGAACATCTTGTTGCTACTCAAAGTGAATGATGCCAGCAAGTCAGTTGCTAAAAAATATACCAGATGCAAGTCAGGTCATGTCCTTACATCATTACTGTCAAGTTGAATTCAAGTTGACTCATTGAAGTGACTTGAGTCCAACTTGAGTCTAAGTCAATTGACTTGAGTCTACACCACTGAAATATAGGCAGAACCATGATAGATAAGCCCCATGGATTTCAATGATCTGTTGAATAAATCAGAATCCAATCCATTATATTTCTGTAACTCATGCTATTTTTCTTTCTTTGTTGTATTCTTTGTTAAGAGAAAAAAGTAGTAGTAGGAGTAGTAGTCGCTGTATTTGAGAAGCCTGTTCTGCATATTCTGATGATGATGATGATGATGATGATGATGATGATGATGATGATGATGATGATACACATGATATTGGGGAAAACAAAATGTATTCCTCATAAGGTAAATGTAGGAAAAAGTGTTCTCCATTGACAAGGTTGTCAAGTTGTGTCCAACCGTAGGAGGTGGTGCCCATCTCCATTACTAACTCGAAGAGCCAGCATTCTCAGAGACTAACCTGTGATCATGTGGCCAGCATGATTGCACAGAATGCTGTTTACCTTCCCACCAGAATGGTACCTGTTTATCTACCTACATTTACATGTTTTCAAACTGCTAGATTGATAGAGACTGGGACTAGTAATGGGAGCTCACCCCATCATGCAGCACCTGGGCCTTGAACTGCCAACCTGCCAGTTTGAAAGCATGCAAATCCAAGTAGTTAAATAGGTGTGTCACCACATCACATGGCACCTGGGCCTCAGACTGCCAACCTGCAGATCTTGCAATCAACAGAGACGGTGCCTCCCAACTTACCGGGCCGGTGTTGTTGCTGGCATGGAAGGCGCCCTAGTGTCCATAATAGTGAAGGCCTGTCTCGCCCCAGCAGATTTTGGTCCTGTGGGAAGGCCCGTCATTGGCTGCTGGGGTGTCAAGAGCAGCTATTTCCATGTCCCAACTTGCATTACAAAAGGGAAGAGGCCATGATTGGCTGGTTCAGACCCCCGAGCACAGCCTATTGTGGAAGGAGCCTGGGATGTGGTGCCTCTGCTCTTTCCAGGCCCCCTATTGATGGGCGAGCCTATTTAAAGCCATGTCATGAGCCATCTGGCACCATTTTAGGTCTGCTCTCCCACCCTCCCTCCCTTGGCTAGGTTTTTTTTTTTTTTTGTCACAACTTTGTTTTAGGGTGGCAGCATAGGTCCTGGATCTGGTGGGCATGGTTTCCAGGGCTCCAAAGCATTGGACCTGGAGTCCATTGGACCTGGGAACACTGAGGGCAGGCAGTGTGGCCATTGCAGGGCCACATCAAGTGAACATCTCCTGGTGACTAGGGGCTTAGTGGAATATGTGACTGACTGGTTGCATATATGCAAGAGGGAGTTTCCATTGCCCCTATGTCATCCCGACCAAGCAACCTTACATCAATCAACCGAGGTGTTAATTGATGTTTCCAGATCTAGACATTATGCTTTAGGCCAACCCTACCTTTCTGCTGTTTGTTAATAAAGTTGTGGCCTTTTCCTCCAATTCTGTGTTGTTGACTTATTGGACGGCTTCCTTCCCACAGCAATCAGCATCTTAACCACCTGAGCCACTGCATCCCTCAAAAATTGAATTCTTAATATTTTGAATTCTTAATATTTTACTATACAATCTTCTTACAATCCATTCAAAAACATCCATACCTCAATTCTGGAATATTTCTGTCCTTCAGTAAACACTCTATTATTCCTTTGATAAAATAAATGCAGATTAGCTCTTTGAGGACTATTCATTTTCTATAGTAATGAACAATTATGAAAATTAATAACTACAGAGCAACATATGGTACTATACACATCCTTCAAAATAGCTAAGAAATACACATAATATAAAGCTGAAGATTACTCTGACTTTACAAACATGTATGTTCAGTGTGATGTTCTCAAGTAATTCCATGTCAGTGTTAATTCTTTGTATTTCACTCATTTTTTTGATTTTATTTTTAATTTTTTGGGGAGTGGTCTGAGTAACCATAGATTTTCAGTTTCCTTTACTAAGGGGCTCAACAGAAGGGTGGCTAGAAGCTGCCCCTGTAAGCCCCGCATCTGTGCTGCAGCTTCCGCATGCTGCAACACAGACGCTCTCCAAAAGGAGCCACGTCGTAAGGGCCGTAATGCCCAGAGGCGTGTGAGTGCTTGGGCGTCCATACGTCATGAGGCTGTGCTCCATGTGGACATGGCCTCAGCCTTGTGATGTAAGTGTGGCGATATTAGGGCTCGGCGTATATGTACCATCTGTACTGGGCCTTACTCTCCAGATAAAGGCGATCATAAGGTACTCTAGTATAATGGGATAACAATAAACTATAAAAGCACTTCAGAAGCCAACACACAATGGATAAACACATATTTTGTATATTAACTTAGAAAAAGATTGTTAGGCCAGAAAAGACTTCTCTGCTTGACACTTTGAAAAGCTTCTGCCAATCAGAGTAGATAGTCCTGTGCTAAGATGGATCTATGACTTTATGCATTATAAGACATTGCCTGTTTTGTTAGAATGTCATACATATTACCACCCTTTTCTATTGTAATTGGTTTCTGACAATGAGGGCTGAAACAGACTGTCAATAAACACTGGCTTGGGGGAGGCATGGGGGCACGGCTTTACCAAAGCCTCCCCCAAGCCAGCATCACACTGCCTGCCTGCCCAGACAGCGGGCAGTGTTCTGGCACTCCAGCAGTATGGCGTTCAGATGCCACACACCACAGGAGCACAGAAGAGCCGTTACAGAGGTGGAAAGGGTGGCTTTTTACACTCCAAATAGGAGCAGCATTTTGTCACTCCTTTTTGGACTGGAAAACTGCCGTGGCCCAGATCTGGCGCTCAAAGGGGCAGCTTCAAGCCACCCCTTTAGTGCTGTCTGTACTGGCCCCAACTTAGCATAAATTACCTAACTAAACTTTTGCTCTGAGGGGTGCTGTTTAAAAAAGTTGTGCTATGCTTATAGAAACTATCAGTGTGTGTGATTAACTAGAAAGCAACTAATTTTTTTTCAACTCAGCAGGGGAAATATATTTATCAAACTGATTTCATGACTCCATTTATGAATATTATCACACAGATCTTCCTGTGATGATCTAGAAAGTGCCTCAGTTAGCACAATATCTATGTTTGCATTTGTGCACTTCATCATATTCTTTTTTTAGTCTCTTCCTTCCTTTTTTCCATTAATAAGAAAAAGCAAGAAAGATCAGTTATTACCAATGGACTATTCTGGACTATTTAGATATACTGAATAATTTCAGCTGAGCATTTTTAGAATGGAATTAAAGTTATCACTGTATTATACAGCTGCATTTCAGTTTGTTTATTGGAGCCTCTACAAAATGGGATTTATAAATAGAGCTGTGACCATTGTGGGTGCATAGTAATCAGTGCATTTTAAGATATGCTGCTTTGCAATATATTCAATTCAATATATGATAATTAGAAAAATAAATAACATGTCATTGGAACAATGTGGGTCAGTTCTTCTCCATAGGTAATGAGGAACATGATTAGTCTCAGTGAAGCAGTTTATATTAATGATCTAGCATAAAATAGTTTGTAAGAGGGTTGAAGGTGGCGATGGAAGCATCATTGTGTCTCGTTTCTTTTGGCTTACTGTCCTCTCTGCTTTTACTGCTTTTGATGCACAACAAGAAAGTAAAGTGATTTGTGGCACCATAACTAATACTGTTCCTACTTTACCACCTTTCTCTGAAAAATAAAACAGTTGGTGCCTTCTGCAGGATCAGGAGGCAACATAGTGGAGGACAGAAAGATCTCAGATACTCACTTGCACATGGACATGTTTTGTGAGAGATTGCAAAAAGTAATTTTTTAAAAAATGCAAAAAATAGAAACAGTGACAATCATTTATTAATAACAGCCATTAGGGATGGGAAAATATTCAAAAACTGGAGATGGGGAATGTAAAGGAGTAAGCCACAGCCCTGTGGTTACAAGATCTGTTAATGACAGGGTGACTTGGAGGTCTTTCATTCATAGAGTCATCATATCTCAAGGTCAATTTGACACCAGTTATTTATTTATTTATTTATTTATTTATTTATGGTATTTATACCCCCCTTCAGCCCTAAAGGCTCTCAGAGTGGTTTA
>NC_056523.1:117674684-117694486 GCF_019175285.1 Sceloporus undulatus | reverse complement strand
CAATTATTATTATTATTATTATTATTATTATTATTATTATTATTATTATTATTATTATTATTATTTATGGTAGATGGTTCCCAGCCCTCAGGCGTACAATCTAAAAAGACATGACACAAAAGAAGAAGGGAATGATGGTGGGGAAGGGAATCAGGTCCAACAGTTCTTCTCTCCCTCTGAGGCCTGAACCAAGGCAGATGGACTGGAGGGAGGGCTCAGCTTCTTAATCCTCTTAGGCCCCATTCAGACTGGCACATTTGTGCTGGAGGGAACTGAGTACAATCGGGGGGCCCTCCTCTCAAATGCCTCTGGAAGCAAGTGCCGACTATGAAATACCTTAATTGGGGTATTTAACCCCGGTTCGCCATTGCAGCTCTTTATCCAGTTTAAAAGGAAGAGTCCTCTGCTGTCAATCAAATTAGTTCCGCTTTCATAAAAAGTGATGTTTCTTGCAGCCATTGGCTAAGCAGATGGGGGCTTCCCCCTTCCTTTTTAAAAAAATCTGGTGGGCAGGGTGAGCAGATGCTATCAAATTTAAAAACCTCCGGTGTGTATCTTGTGTGCAGCAAAAGCAAAAGCATTCAATTAGTATCAATTTGCCAAATTGAAAGGGAAAAATTTGTAACATTGGCATTGTAGCATTTGCATTTTAAACAAATAATTCCAGGAGCAAGAGGAAATGAAAGGGAAATGTAGCGCAGGCATTCTAATTGTAGCATATGCATATAACGCAAATAATAATATTAATAATAATAAAAGCTCTTATAAGGTGCTTTTCCAGGAGCAAGAGGAAATGAAAGTAGCACAAGCACACACACATTCTATGTCACCCCAAAAATCATGCACATAGACTGTCAAAAAATTAAAAAATAAAAAATAAAAAGAAAGAGAGGCTCCTTCCTCTTGGCTCTGCAGCCCGATTTCCCTTGGCAATCCTCCTCCTCCTCCTCCCGATGCTGCCCTCCATGGCCCCCTTCTCTCCCCCGGATCCTTCCTCCTCCTCCTTCTCCTCCTCCTCCTCCGATGAAGGGAAGGGAATGCTCTGCCCACTGCCCTCCCTCTGACCTAAATCCCTGCCCTGAACTTGACCCAATCATGACCACGGGCAAGTTCATATTCACAGAATTCAGGTTTTTTTAAAAGCGACGGCTTTTAACCTGATTGCAAATGACCTGCACTAAGGGGCATTTGCCATGAAACGCTTGTGCATGCCTCGAAATGGATTGTGACAGATTGGGCCAATATGAACTTCACATGCAAGAATCGATTCCTGATTTGGGTTAAAACATAGTCTGAATGACCCCTTAATCTAGGTCAGTTAACAAAAGCACCCTAGTAATCAGTGTTAAATTCCTGGACTGATAGACTTCTGATGTTGCAAATTACAATATTGATAACTAATATACCAAGTTGATTATGCCAGATCTACATACCCACTGAGTATAACACCCTATATGCATCAGATTTCACCAGATCTTAGGGGCTAAGCAGGGTCAGGCCTCATTAGTACATGGATGGAATACCACCAAAGAATACCAGGTGCTGTAGGATATATTTTAGAGTTAGGAACTGGCAAAACCTCTGAGGATTCCTTGCCTAAGAAAAACCTATTAAATTCATGGGGTCACCATAAGTTGACAGGTGACTTGATGTTACAGACGCAGACATAAGGAGGTAGCCAGTGCAACCCTGAAGCCTGGTTCTGCTGGGACAGATGACCTGCAAATGAAAGGAATTGCCATCATAGCCATACATGTCAGAAGACTGGCCTTCATCATTAGGGTTTAAATGGTTGTTAAATGTGTTTAAAAAGTTTTTTTGGAAAATAAATCTTGACCACTCACTTTTGGATAGATGGAAAATTGAAACAGAAATGTCACAAATAATATGTGGGTGCTTTGATGGAAGTTGTATATCTACAGACTTTGCAAAAGGCCGTTTCATTCCCATCCCAAACCTGTGGAAATATTCCTCAGTCCAAGATATGGATCCATGCAGATAGATGAGGGATCCTTTAGATCTAGTTCATGTATATTTGTGTGTGTGTGTGTGTGTGTGCATACACACACATACAAGAGAAAAACAGAAAGAGAGAAGGAGGGAGGGAGAGAGAGATTGCCCTTGGTTGGCCTCCCTTCCAAGCTCATAGCCTTACAAAGAATATATGAGAGGGAGTGAGTGAGAAAGGATGGTGGGCACGCAGGCAGACAGGCAAAAGGGAAGGGATTAAAAAAGAAAAGAGGGGGGAAAGAGTGAAGAAAGAAGGAAAGAAGGTGAGAAAAGGAAAGAAAGAATGAAAGAAAAGGGGAAAGGAGGAAGGTGAGGAATAAAGTAAGTGTGAAGGAAGGAAAGGAAGGAAGCAGAGAGTAGGAAAAACAGGAAAAGAAAGAGGAAGGGGAAAAGAAAGAGAGGAAAGTTGACAGGATAGAGTCAGTGAGTGAGGGAGATCTCCTTGGTCCAAGTTGGTGTGAGCCAGCAGGAACTTGGCTGCTTTTTGTCCTGTGGGAGCCAAGGGAGCTGAGGCTTGCATGTGGGCAGGAGGCACAATGTGCCTTTCTATGCTTCTCCAGCTCCCCTTACAGCCGAGTTTCTTCTTTGGCTCAACAAAGTTTATGACAAGGCCCTTAGGCAGCAAGGGCTGGGAGGGGTGACCAAGACGTGGCAAGTCAGAGCGCTTCCCAGGTTTGCTTTTGATATATTTTAAGAAATAATTTCAAGGTGTGGATGATTTAAACTTTAAATGCAGAGGCCATGGATATAGCAGGTCTAATGTACTTGTAATTAGAGGAGTTTATCAGACAAGGGAAATTGGAAGTATAATCCAATGGCAATCTGAATGCAATCATGGGGTTTAATGTTATTGAGTGATAGGCTACCACACACAATTTTGGGCAATGGGAAGTCAGTCCAAATGCAATCATGGGGTTTCATGTTATTGCGTGATAGACTACCACACACAATTTCAGGCAATGGGAAGTCAGTTCAAAATCAATTCAAATTCACATAAATTTGATGAACTAGCGAATTGATGTGAATGCGTTCTGGCCCCACTTTCTTTTCATTCAAAATTAAAAGAAATTCCTCCCGTGTGATAAACTCCAGTGAGAAATCTCCATTTGCCTTTATGAGCTTTGTGAATGTGCCTTTAGTCAGTCAAAACATATGATTTAATAAATGTTTAAGGTGCCATGAGACATTTTTGCTGCAAGATGCTAACATGAGTACCCTGTAGGAAGCAAAAAATTAAGGAAAATTAAAATGTAGGGGCATGTTGGAAGATACCATACTAATTGTCTCATGGGTTGGGTAAAAGTTTCAATTAGTTAATTTGGATTTAATTTATTTGACATCATCAGCTATTCTATGCAATATAATTCTAAGAAAGGACATATGGATATCTAGATATGAGGTTGAGACAATTCTGTTTATAATTAATGAAAGGTTGGTAGAGGTCTGTTTCATTCCATTTTATTATTTCAAGAGCATATGGACATGTTTATGTAGCCAAAGCATCCAACGGCTGTTGGGGTATTTTGGTTTATTTTTTTTAGTCGACCTCTTTGTAAAATAATCACCACCATTGTGTTCTTTTAAAAAAAACATCTTGAGCTCAACAAAACAGCAGAATGTTGACCTCCATAAACTGGGAGTGAAAGAATGGATTCAAGCCAGCCTATGCTTTGACTGAATCTTGGCTTATTCTGCATAACTCTGTGCAGGCAGTTTTAACAGAAGGTGGCTTGTAAAATTACAGCTTGCACAAAATTCAGCTGCCAGAATATTAAATTGAATAAAATATTTGTAGCACATTTCCTCAACCTCCAACTTTGACCTCTTGCAGAGCTTTTCAATCTACCGATAAAGTCCTCCATGTGTTCCTTTCCCTGATTAAATTGTAAAACCTTTAATGCAAGCCAGCCTTGGGCTTTGGTCAATCAGAGTTCCAGAAACAAGGATTATGAAGGTCTCTTAGGATTGCATTGTCACAGCTTCAGTAATAATAACTTCAATTCATTACAGGCTCAGGCATAAACAATTTGATATTTTGAAAATTCTGGTTCTGTGAAATTTATGATCTTCAGCTACTCTATTACTAAAGCATGTGGCACAATATGATTTTATACTAGACTAGACTACTGCCTCTGGAGTCTCTTGCTACTTGTAGTCTCACATGCCTAGAAAGTTAGATCATTCTGTATTTTGTACTCCAGAACAAAATATAAAATAGTTGTTAAAGGTGAGTGAATCATAGTCATGGAATCATATAATCTGAAGGAGTCTCATGGACCATCAAGTCCAATACCATACAACGCAGAATTTCCAGCTATAGCATCAGTGGCAGTAGCTGTCCAGCCTCTCTCTGAAAACATCCAGAGAAAGAGGACTTACCACCTCTCTAGGCAAATGATTCCATTGACCACTTTGTCAAGGTGTTCTTTCTAATGCTCAGTCAACCTCTACTGTTCTGCCCAGAACTGAACACAATCCCCCATATTAGATCTGACCAGTGCAGAATTTAGTAGGACTATTATTTCTCTTGACTTGGGTCCAACCCACACTGCAGAAATAATCCAGTTTGACGCTGCTTTAACTGCCGTGGCTCAATGCTAGGCAATTCTGAGAAGTGCAGTTTTGTAAGACATTTAGTCTTCTCTGTCAAAGAGCTCTGGTGCCACAAGAAACTACAATTCCCAGGATTCCCTAGCACTGAGTCAAAGCAATTAAAACGCAGTGTGGATTGGACCTTTGAAATGCATTTTGCTTGTAATAGTTTATTCCTGAAATATACACAATTTCTGTAGCATAATCTTTAGTTGTGCCATTGGATGCTGAAAGATCCCTGTGTATGTGTGAGAGGAGAAAAGGAAGAAAACTCACATGAGGCTCATCAACAATAATCCCAAAGTCCTTTTTCTATGTAGTATTGTTGAGCCATATATCTCCCATCCAGTACCTGTGCATTTGGTGTTTGTTGCCTATATGTAAATTTTGCACTTATCTCTACTGAATTTCATTTTACTAGTTTCTGCCCAATTATTTAGTTTATCTAGGACTTTTGAATTCTGCTTCAGTCTTCTAATGTGTTAGCCACCCCTCCCACCTTTATGTCACCTGCATACTTAACAAGGATTCCTTCCACCCTGCCATCTAAGTCACTGACACAAATGCTGAGGAGTAATGGCCCTAGGGTAGAACCTTGAGACACTTTACTCAAGAATGCCTTTCATTCTAAAATACAGTCACAGATGACAACTGTTTGAGCATGTATTTCCAGTGAGTTATGGGTTGATCTGACAGTGTTCGCATCTATTCCACATTTATTCAGTTTACTAATCAAAATATAGTGAGGCTTCTTATCCAGACAAATGACATCCACAGCATTCCCACCATCTACTAAACTAGTGATCTGATTAAAAAGAAAGGTTTAAAATTAGTTTGGCAGGATTTATTTTTTTTTACAAACTCATGGTGACGCCTACTGATCACTGCATTATCATCAAGATACTTGCAGGAAAAGTCTGCATAATCCATTGTAATATTTTTCCAGGTATAGGGGTTTGGCTGACTGCTCTGTAGTTTTCTGGCTCTTCTTCTTTTTCCCCTGTTTTGAAGAAAGGGACAATGTTTGACCTTCTGCAAACTTTTGACACCTCACCTGTTCAAGATTTCTCAAAAATTATCATAAGTTATTTAGAAAAAAAAACCATCAGCAAGGTTTTGCAGTGCTTTAGGGTGCAGTTCATCTGGTCCTGCAGATTTTAACTAGGTAAACTAGGTGGATGATGCCTGACTAATTTCCTATCAATCTTGATTTACAATCAAGATTACTTGCCAAGGTCTCTGATGCTGCATGGAAGTGCACAGTTCTCTTTTGGGTGGGGGTTTGAAGCAAAATAGGTATTGTGATCTGTTAGTATTTTGACATCTGTATTGAATGGCAGCCATGCTCTCTCCGTTGTCATTCTCTTGCCTCAAACCTGTCTGAAAAATTCATTTGCTCCTTGCTTGCCAAACCAGTCTCAGCTCATTTTGAGCTTTAGCTTCCTTTACACTATTCCTGCAAGGTTGACCTACACATCTGTACTCTTTCTTCATCATTTGCCCTTCCTTCCATTCTATATACATACTTCTTTTTTATTTATACTTCGTTCTTGAGTCTGCTGTGCAGCCACATTGGCTTTTTCAGATGTTTTCCATTTTTCTTCCTCCATGGATTTCTTTGTGTTTGTACATTTTTTGGAACTTTTCAAAAATGCCCACCCTTGTTGCTATCTTATTATTTTAACATGTCTAGCCTTGAAATTCCATCGAGTAGTTCAATGAGCTTATTAAAATCAGCTTTTTTGAAATCCAAGGTCCATGTTTGACTACGTTCTTTGCCCTGCCCCACAATTGCGAATTCTAGCATTACATGGTCACTTCCCCCTAAACTACTCACTACTTTGATTTCAGTGATCATAACCAGTAATGGCCCTATTGATTAGGATCAAGTCTAGGATTGCTGATCCTCTTGTTCCTTCCTCAAAAGGGCTGCCTTTTGAAATTTAAAAAAAATTATCTGCAAGGCACATCAGTAATAATCTGTGTTTAGCTGAGTGAAGCCTTATAGAGACAGGCTTGAAAGGCCGGCTGGCTGGCCGGCCGGCAGAGTCAGGGCTCGTTGTCCTGACAATGGATGCCTTGACTCAACCCCCAAGGTGTCATGATGCCGTGTGCCATTCCAGATGGTGTGCTGCATCGTGGCATGCCTCCGGCACTGCATCCAGATCCAAACAGCCATGCTGCCATAGTTATGTCACCTTTTGAAGAGTGTAAAAAGGAGTCATTTTTTGAGGCTCCTTTTTGTGCCCTCCATAGGCCAGATTGGGGCTGTGGCATGAGGTTGTTGTGGTTCCTATTTGGCCAGGAAAGGGGCGGCCTCCTGCCACCCCTTGGAAGCAGTCTGTAGAGCCCTTTAGTCTTTCAGCAGATATCAAGGTAATTGAAATCTCCCATAACTACTAATTATTTCAACTTTGACTTTCTGAAATTTGATTTTAAAAAGCTTCCTTTACCTCTTATTAGTTTAGTGGCTAAAAAAACAGATCCCATTTTCTCCCTTAGCTTCTCCTCTAGAATTTACCTTGTGTTTAGAGATTGCCTTTGGACTGATATTTGAGCTATTATCTCCAACTTTCCAAGCATTTAATTTAGAGCATGTTTGCTCAGACCCACCATGTGAATATTACAGGACATCCATTTTTTTCTGATAGATCTAGTAGTGATGACATGTATGAGTGGGTTCAAGTGGTAGCAACTGATTATGTCGGTATGATAGCCTGTTACTTTGAAAGAGACTGCACTCCTAAACAGGACTCCCCTAGACTCAGAGAGATGAGAATGACTGCCCAACATACTCCTATTGAACATAGCAGTTAAGCATGTAGTGACTGGGTAGCTTCAAATGTTCTGGGAAGAAATAGATTACCTGGACCAATTTCAGTGTTGTTTCAGACTGAAATATCCTCAAAGAGCTTTGGTTGACTTCACCAGTGACCCGCTATGGTGAGAAACAGGGGCAGTGCTGCCCTTTGATTTTCCTGGATGCCTTGGCAGGTTTCAGTAACATTCTCAGTAGGGTCATATTAGACCAGCTCTGTAGAATAGGAGCAGTTGCGTTATGGTTGTTCCACTCCTGTCTACAATCCCGATTCTAGGGGGAGGCATAGGAAAATTCCTCTTCATCCCTATGAGTTTCCTACTGGCAATCATCCCTGAAGAAGAAGAGCCTTCCCTCCAGTCCATCTGCCTTGGTCCAGGCCTCAGAGAGAGGGAAGAACCACTGGACCTCATCCCCTTACCCATCACCATTCCCTTCTCCTTTTGTGTCGTGTCTTTTAGACTGTAAGCCTGAAGGCAGGGAACCGTCTAATTAAAATAATAATTTTAAGCCGCTCTGATAGCCTTTAGGGCTGAAGGGCAGGGTATAAATACCATAAATAAATAAATAAATAAATAAATAAATAAATAAATAAATAATAGCAGGTTCCATGGGCTTCCATCATATTCCACATGCTATTTAATATCTACATGAAACCATTGAATGAGGTTATTAGGAGTTTGGGGTCATTAGGAATGGGCATACACTCCTGCTTGTGCTGCTGCATGTGTGTGCACCCATTGAGAAAGCCAGGGCTTGCCATCCATGGAAACTCAAACTATGGATGGTAAGCCTGAACTTGGCATAGGCACACTATACAATCTGAACTTTCAAGAAAATAGACAAAGGCCCAGCTCATAACTGAGGAAGATTTGGTTAAATGTATGTAAAAAGCAGTTCATTAAGCTGAATGATGAAGTACTTTTGTCACCAAAGAAAGTTTGAAAAGGTATTTATCCTGTACCTCAGGGATCTACTACTGAATGTTCAAAAAGATGGAAATAACTCTGGGCAGGAACTTGAAGTTGCTCTGTGATCCATGGCCACAAATTATAAATCCTGGATAGGAAAAAAGAGAACTAAAGAGTAAACAAAATCTCTCAGAGGATGTTTCATGTCAACAGTACTTAAATACATTCTCAGAAGTTTGATCAATATGCTTTCATGAAGAAGATAGCTGTAAAATCCTAATTTTGAGAATTATATTAAACACTGACTTGAAGACTTAATTTTTCGGCTCCCCAGCTACTGAAGAGATCTTTCCAGGTATTTTCTGAGCAGAAACATGTGGCTTCTTTTGTGTGTGCTATTTATCTTAACTAAATTACACATATGGATCTATTAAATGTCAATATGTGAGGCACAGAAAAAAATGTTTTAAGAAACAAATCCAAATCTACTTTGAAAACAACTCCAGAAGTAAATAATAGGGCAGAAGGGAGAAAAATCTAATACACAGAATGACAGCTCCAAGAAAAAAATATATTTTATCACTCCAGACATTGTTGCATAGAAACATAAGACCTCCAAGTCATTGTTTGGCTCCAAGAACCAACTTGCTTGGATTAAGGGGAAGAAAAGGCTGGTGGAAGGTATGGGCATTCCTTTAGCTACTTATTTCAGCAAAATCATACTGAACTAAACAGAAAAACTCTGAAGAGGCTAGTTTCTCAATGATAACCTTTTATGATCCCCCCTCCAGTACTAAGGGAAGATGCCTCAAGATACAGGCATTCATAACAGCTGCAGACATTAAAATTAAATTTGTAATTAACATCATAATCCTAAAACCATAATGTCACATGGTGGAAAAGTTAGGGACTGCTGAAGGTTCCATGATCCCCTTGGAAAAGAGCAACAGTGGTTGTAAAATACACTAGTTCATCTGGCAGTATAAATTCATAAAATGGAGCATTTCAAGGGAGGGAGAAGAATAAGCTAATTCTGGACCCTCTGTTCCCATGGCATCAGCCTAATCTCATCTGATCTGCCTTGCTTGCCTGGAAATGTAATAATATGTTGGCCTGGAAAGCCCAGTGAAAATGCCCTGTATACCACTGCCAACCTGCCAGCAGAAGTTGGCATAACCTGAGATGCTGTTGAAGATCCACCACTCCCCCCTGGCTCTGCCTGGGATTGCTCTGTTGCATTCTAAAAGATCCAGTCTAGAAGCCAAAATATGTCAAACTTATTGTCTCCTTTTAAAAACCATCTTGTTGGGTATTCTTGATTGTATTCAATGAATTGGGGAGATGTGAGAATCATCTTTTAAAAATTAAAATGTGAGATATAAATTGTTGTTTTTGTTATGTACCTTCAAATAAACTCTGCAGGGCAAGATTTATTCAGAGAAGTTTTGACATTGTTTTCCTGTAAGTCTGAGAGAGTGTGACCAGGGACGTAGCCAAGGGGGGGATCTTGGGGTCTGGACCCCCCTTCCGTTAGATAAAATGAATGGTGTGTGCTGCTGCACCGCCTCACCCAAGCCCCATTATAATGGTGGCACTTAGTCTGGACCCCCCCCCCTTCCCAAAATCCTGGCTATGTTCCTGGTGTGACTAGATAAAAATCAGCCATGTTTTCCTTGCCTGCACCCCTGTTTTGTTGCCAGGTTCAGACCTGCTTCCCCACAAACGCAAACACATACACACACTGATGTTGTCTAGGAGCACCTCAACAGAGCTCTCATGACTAGCATTCCCTGTCAATATGGCTCACTATAGGACACAATGTATTAAGTTTCTTCCCTGGTAAGAATTATTTCTTGATATTTTACTTCTTCTGACACTGGCACCCAGGAAATCACCTAACATATCTTCATAGTAGTGTTCCTATATCCAGTTAGCAATTGCCAGAAATGAAATTTCCTATATAAATGCTATGAATACTTAACATAGTCATACATTTAATTTGGCCATTAGCAATTCCTGGATTAATCATGGGGGAATTTAAAAGGTTATAAAACTGTAATTATGGCCACTTCTTTAAAGCCAATAAAACATCAATTTTCATAAAATGCCTCTCTTATTATTAAATAAAACATAGAGCCAAAATGGATTCACTTTAAAAATTAAGGAAATTTTCTTCTTTGATTGTCTTGTCTCTCTCATTCTGGAATACAGAATCAAACAAAATCTTTTAAAGTAGTCACTCCCAAACTTTGGCTTCCAGATGTAGTTGGACTTCAAGTCCCAGTAGCCCAAGCCAGCACAGCCAGTGGTCACCTGTTCTGGGAATTGTAATATCTGTACACACACATTTGGGAACTTCTGTTTGAAAGACTTGAAGTAAACATATTTATTACAATATTTAGATGTCACTCCATCTCTTAGATATAGCTATGTGTATGTATCAAAGTACATCTAATATATGAACTTTTAGTTAGAAAATGTGGGATAGTTTGTTGTTGTTTGCTGTTGCTTCTTTTTCTCTATGACAATAACAACAAGAAGAAGACAAAGAAGATGAAGAAGAAGTTGGCTTCTTAGATCATGGAATTATGTGACTTTTCTGAATTGGAGAAATGAGTTGAACAATCACAGAAGAATTATCCATGTAGGAAAAAAATATGTAACAAGGGAAATAGTGAATAGTAACTAGACACCTAAGTCATAAGGTTTGTGTCTTTAAAAAAATACATACATTAAGCTATCTGTACCAAACTGTAAGTTCAGGAATTGCAAATCTCTAATGTCAGCATCTTTGCCCCAAGAATGGATGACAGATAATAAAATGTATGTCTTGAAAACATAATACTACAAAGTAAACAAGAATGCCTGATAAATTAGTGGGAATTGTTAAGTCTGGACACTTCCTGACAGTAAGGGCTGTTCGACAGTGGAACAAACTCCCTCAAAGTGTAGTGGAGTATCCTTCCTTAGAGGTCTTCAAACAGAGGCTGGATGGCCATCTGTCGGGAATGCTTTGATTGTGATTTCTTGCATGGCAGGGGGTTGGACTGGATGGCCCTTGTGGTCTCTTCCAACTCTACGATTCTATGATTCTATGACTGTATGAAATAAATATTACATGAAGGTGGGGTTGAGGGGCAAACAATGATTTCATATAGTATTGGGCATGTTGGTTAGTTATGCATTAGATAAGAGATCCAATCAGTGTGGCACACAGGTCCAAGTGTGTCATCCAGAATAAATTGCTGGCAGTGATGTATAAAATTAAGAATCTACACTGCAGTTATAGCAGTTTGATACAACTTTATTTGTCAGAGTTTATCCTACAGAATCCTGGGGTTTATAGTTTGGTGAGATGCTTAGATTTCTCTGCCAGATAGTTCTAATGCTGTAATTCACCAAGATGGAATTGGATCTGTATAAGAAGGGAATTCTAAGTACAGTACTTCATCAAACTACCAAACCCAAGATTAAGTATTGTCGAGCCAAGATAGTAATAGATAGGTTAAGTTATTTAACCTAACCACAGATAATCCAAGATTTAACTCAGGAGTTTATTGCATGGACTTTTAACCCGATTGTACCCTAACAGGATGTATCCTGAATGCAGGATGCAGGCGGAAATTATCACACTTAATTCACATTTAATTTTGCTAGATGAGTACAGCTTGGCTGCATCCCAGGTCCCAGGCATTGCTTTTCAAAGTTGGAAAGCTCCCAGCTTTGAAAAGTGGCTTGCTGAGCATGCCTGGAACCCGGGATGCAGCCAAGCTCTACTTGGCCAATGAAATTAAATGCAAATTAATTGTGATAATTTCTGCCTGCATCCCGCATCCTGGCTGTATCCCGTTAGGGTGCAGTCAGGTTAAAAGTCCATGAAATAAACTGCTAAGTAAGCTGTCAAGACCACTTTATTCTCCATCACTAAGTTTCTTCGATGATAGCACCCTGGGCCTTTTCACCTCACCGCTGCCACTTGATAGTCACCAGCACCTGTACTTTTAACACTGTTTTTTCTTATTAATTTGTGATCCTGCCACCTCTTTGTGACTGTCACTTTACCTTCAAAATATGTTTTGAATTGTTAGTAGCAATGTAAGTATTTCTTGAGCAACAACAAAACTTTATTTAAACAACAGTTTTAACAATGTTTCACATATGCTGCTTTATACACTTGTTACTGTTTTATACATTTCTTACTGTTATTTTATGCTCTCTCTCTCTAGAGAAAATTGGTTACTTTCTCTTAAAACTCACACAATCTTTGTATTATATTCCCTTCTCCAATTTATCTCTAGCCTAGCCAACCAGGCTAACTAAATTCCACAGGATATTCCACTCCAGCAACTCTCTCTCTCTCAGAGTTCTGGACATGTACTGGTAGAGAGTCCCTCACATTTGCACTCTACCCCTAACCGTCCCTGTCTCACACTGGAATCCTCACAACAACTGTACCTCTCTGGACTTAACTGAAACCCTATCTGACTTACAACTGTCACCAACAGATCATTTATCAGCTTCAGCCTACAATTTGATAGACTGCCTCCAGCTTGGATTCTATTGGCTGTTGCTAAGGCTCACCCTATTTTTCCTTCTCTCCAAGTTAGATATTCTTCTAATCTTACTGATATCAAGGATAGCAGCTCCAGTTTTTCATTTCCTGCCCAAAGGTCTTTGGTACTGGAAGGCCTGATAGACACATTCTAGAAAAGAGGCAGCCCACAGACTTACCTGGGAAGCCATTTTTGCCATCTATGGTGTAGCGGGGAAGCATAGCCCTGTCATCATTTAATTTCAGTTGCTGTCATTCCTTGCAGAGTGCTACATAGTCTTTGTGGGCTCCTTACTGTGGCATGATAATCAGCCGATCCAAATGAGCAGTTTCCCAGTGGGTCGGCCTTCTGTTTAGAAAGCAAAGTCTTCAATCCTGGAAGCTGGAAAGAAAGGGAGGAAAAAAAAAACACTTTGGGGCACACCTACACCAGCCACACACATAGGCGATGGGACAGCCACACAAAGATTTTTTGCCGCATGGCTCAAGTGGTTAAGATGCTTGACTGTGTTGATTGCAAGACTGGTAGGTTGGCAGTGAACTCCCATCACTAGTCCTAGCTTCTGCCAATCTTGCAAATGCAAGTAGATAAATAGGTACCACTCCGGTGGGAAGGTAAACAGCATTCTGTGCAATCATGTTGACTCCATGATCACAGAGTATTCTCTGACAATGCTGGCTCTTCAGCTTAGCAACAGAGATGAGCACTGCCCCCTATGGTTGGGCATGACTTGACAACCTTGTCAACAGGGAATATCTTATCTTTAGCATCCTGTTTCCATCATTCTGGTGGCTTCCATCATGTGCTGGTTTGTTTCATGGCTCATAAGTCCACAGGCAGGTCTTGATCCAATCTCTTTAGGCTGTGCCTTGATCCGATCTCTCTAGGCTTGTAGCTGTAACTAGTAAAAATTGTAGCTTTTTTTCCTATTCAAAATATGAGTTGTCTGTGTGATTGTTTGCCAAAGGGACCCCCCACAATCTCCCTACTGAATACTACAAACAGACAATTAAAGAGGCAGTCCTCATATTGCTTCAGATGTGTAAACCTTCAATAAAAGAAATGCCAAGACATATGCTAGTGTGATTTGTAGAGTCGGAAGCAGGGAGCAGTGCACTTTATCTCCTTTTGTGAGAAATAAATCATATTGCATGTATTTACACTAATTACATAATTAGCCATTCAAATTACAGTATGTAAATACATAGTAATCAGCTAAATTTTGCTTAGAAAAACAAGATAATTCCCACAACAGCAGCTACCTTTAAAGAATGTTAAGGTTTTTTTTGGGGGGGGGGGCAGAGAACTCGTGGAAGTGCTAGGAGAAAATCAACATGGTGTAATTAAACCTCCAGTTAACTATGCAAATTGGCATCAGATTTGGATACCAACCTACCATTTGCCTGCTGTGTCCAGCATATGTCTGAATTGTAGAGTATTATGTGCTGAGTGCACTGCTGGGATTACTGGAGTTCATTACCAGACACAAGCAGAATCTGAAACACCTCAGTGGGATAAGAGGTAAATGGAAGGATTCCTTCGATTCACAGAAGAATAAAGTGTGCATGTACACTGTAGAAATAATGTTGTTTGACACCACTTTATGTGTTGTATCTCCAGCCTATAGAATCATGGTATTTGTAGTTTTACAAGGTCTGTAGCCTTCTCTCCCAAAGGATGCTGGTGCCTCACAAAATGGCAAATCTCAAGATTTTTTAGGATGGAGCCATAACAGTTAAAGTTGTGTCAGACAGTATTATCTGTAAACTGTAGAAGCACCCTGAGATTCACTGGAAGAAGGCTTTCATTGAAGAAAGTATAGGAACTGTACTTCTCTAGGTCTGAGTCATTAAATTTTAAAAATGCATCATTGTGTATTGCAATGCACGTTTGAAAATAATATGAAAGCAGTCATAGGAATAATGTTAAATTAAAACAAATAAATAGGAATAATAACATTTCAATCATTTCATGGGCTTTGCAGTGCTCACTACCACATGTTTATTTGAAGAATAATTTTGAAGCTCTACATAGCTACCTTAGGTTGGGGAGTTTATCGCATTGGCTTTGCTGCTGTGGTAAACACAGGATGTAACTTTAAGAAAGCAGATCTTATCACATTTCCCCATCTTCAGGAAGTATGAAGCTGGTTTGCAATTTGGGCTTCTCCGGGCTCCTCCCACATCTTTCAAGAATGAGATTTCCCAGTCTTGAAAAGATGTGGCAGAAGCCCAGGATGCAAATAGGCTACATATTCCCTGGTGAAGGGGAAATGCAATAAGATCCGCCTTCTTAAAGTTACATCCCACATCTATTGCAGGAGCAAAGCCAATGCGATAAACTCCTTTGTCAATAATCTAAATTCAATTTTCCCTTTATGCACACATCTTGGGCTACAAAAACATATTCTAGGCATTACTAGTAATGGGTTGACTACATAATCTGCTGTCATAACAAAAAGAGAAATGAGATCTTCCATGAAGGAAACAACATCAGGGAAAGAAAAGCCAACTTTGACTTTCCCATGAAACAGTTAGCTAGTAAGCATGTAGCAATGGCTGTCCCTCACCCTGAGTCTATAGGACCTGGGCAGGAGGTCTTGGAAAGGTCTCACCCACTCGCCCATGAGTCAAGGTTGACTTGAGAGTAGTTAACAACAAACAGCAACATCCATCAGTGACCAGGCTGAATTTTTTGCTCTCACCAGGCACCCTGTGTTCCTAATGGAGCTTGCCTACATTTTCACTCATAGTTACCCAATGTACACAGACTCCCACTGTTTTTTCTGGACACATGCTACCAGAGTGGTACTTGGTATCCACTACCGTGGTTCCTGAACAGGCAGCAACAAGTGGCATGCATTTTTTTGAAAGAGGAAAGGAAAAGAGAAGAGAAGAGAGGGAAAGAAACTTTTTAGCTGGATCTGTTTTAATTTCTGCAAGCCACTTTGAGTTCTAGGAGAAAGAAAAGCAAACAAGTATGCACCAATATATCTTAACATCTTAATTTGGTAAGTCGTGACCTCAGGCTTTAGGAAATGCTTTTTAAAATAAAAATTTCAGGATGGTAACAGTACCCTGGACTATTCATTTGTATTAATAAATTTTCCCTTGAAATCTACTTGAGAAATTCATTATTTTGGTTGTCTGTGCCTCTCTCTCTCTCTCTCTCCAGATACACACACACGCACGCGCACACACACACACACACCTATTCCACAAGATCAGGGAACAGTTGCCTAGTCTAGCCCGCATTCTATAAGCTTGTTTGCAAGAATGTAATGGGGAACTTTGTCAAAGGCCTTACTGAAATCAAGATATATTATATCCACAGCATTCCCTTCATCTAACAAGCTGGTAATTTTATCAAAGAAAGACATAAGGTTTGTCTGGCATGACTTCTTTTTCTGAAACCCATGTTGACTTTTTGTGATTATGGCATTGCTTTCTAGATGTTCACTGACTCTCTGTTTAATGATCTTCTCTAGAATCTTTCCTGGTATAGATGTC
This sequence comes from Sceloporus undulatus, assembly GCF_019175285.1. NCBI lineage: Eukaryota > Metazoa > Chordata > Lepidosauria > Squamata > Phrynosomatidae > Sceloporus > Sceloporus undulatus. The sequence continues at coordinate 117,678,093 of NC_056523.1, read as the reverse complement.
AGACTAACTGGATGATAATTGTTTGTATCCTCTTTTCCCCCCTTTTTGAAGATGGGGACAACATTTGCCCTCCTCCAGTCTGCTGGGACTTCTGTTCTCCAGGAGTTCTCAAAGATTATTGTCAATGGTTCCGATATGATATTTGCCAGGCTGAAGTACTCTGCTAGTTTTATGGTGTCATCTGCATATCTCAGATTGTTGATAATCCTTCCTCCTTCTTCTGTGTCCAAGCCTGCTTTTCTTATAATATGTTCTGCATGTAAGTTTAACAAGTAGGGTGTTAAGATGTAGCCTTGTCTGATTCCTTGGCCATTTGGGAACCATCCTGTTTCTCCATGTTCCATTCTGACAATAGCCTCTTGTCCTGAGTACAGATTCCTCATTCCTCAAGATTATCAGATGAGTTGGAACTCCTATGTCTTTAATGGCATTCCATAGTCTTTCATGATCTATGCAGTCAAAGACTTTGTTATAAAGCACATGCTGATTTTCTTTTGGAACTCCCTGGTGCACTCCATTAGTATGTTTGCAATGTGGCTCCTAATGCCTCTTCCTTTCCTGAACCGGACTTGGACCTCTGGGAATTCTCTCTCTGTGTATGGTTGGAGTCTATGTTGTAGAATTTTGAGCATAATTTTGCTTGCATGGTATATTAGTGCTATGATTCTATAGTTGCTGCAATCTTCCGTGGCTCCTTTTTTGTGGATGGGGATGTATATTGGTTGTTTCCGGTCTGTCAGCCATCATTTTGTTTTCCATATCTGTTGACATACGTTAGTTAGCACTCTAGGTGACTCTATCAATGCAGCAGCTTAATTGGATCATCACCTATTCCTGGTGACTTGTTTTTCACAATTTCTCTTATTTCAGCTTCTACCTCTTTTTTAGAATTTGGGGTTCATCTTCATATGGCTCTTCATTCCATGTGTCCTTAATTCTGTCAACTCTTTTATATAGCTATTCTGTGTATTGAATCCATCATCTTTTTATTCCTTCCTGGTCTTGAATTGTGTTGCTTTTATTGTCATAGAGTGTCCCAGTCCTTGGTTTGAACTTTCCTTTGATTTTAGGAGTCCAAGTAGACCACAAGTTGAACATGATTCAACAGTGTGATGCGGCAGCTAAAAAGGCCAATGCAATCTTAGGCTGCATCAATAGAAGTATAGTGTCTAGATCAAGGGAAGTAATAGTGCCACTCTATTCTACTTTGGTCAGGCCTCACCTAGAATACTGTGTCCAATTCTGGGCACTTCAATTCAAAAAGGACATTGAGAAACTGGAGCGTGTCCAAAGGAGGGCAACTAAAATGGTGAAGGGTCTGGAAAACAAAAATAATGACCACAGAGAATCTACACAAATTTGAATTAGACAATGAAGAAATAGAAATAGTAAAAGAATTCTCATATCTGAGATTAAACATTGATAGAAATGGAAACCACAACCAGGAAACCAGAAGATTAAGACTGGGAAGGACAGCTATGAAAGAACTAGAGAAGATCCTAAAATGCAAGGATATACAATTGAGCATAAAAGTTAGAATCATACAAGCCATTGTATTCTCTATTGCCATGTATGGATGTGAGAGCTTGACAGTTAAGGAGGAGGATAGGAGGAAAATGTGGTGCTGGAAAAGAGTGCTAATGATTCCATGGACAGCCAAAAAGACCAACAAATGGGTCCTGGAGCAGATCAAGCCAGAAATCTCCCTAGAAGCCAAGCTGACAAAACTCAGGTTGTCATACTTTGGACACATCATGAGAAGGCAGGAATCATTGTCAAAAACAGTAATGCTAGAAAAGGTAGATGGAAGTAGACAGAGAGGAAGGCCACATGCAAGATGGATGGACTCCATTAAAGAAATCACAAGTATGAGTTTGCAGAAGCTGAGCAAAGCAGTGGAGGACAAAGGGTCTTGGAGATGTCTCATCAGCAGGGTCACCATGGGTTGAGATTGATTCAAGGGCAGTTAACAACAGAGAGAGAGAGAGAGAGAGAGAGAGAGTTATGTATACTTATTTAATAGTATGAATGAATTACCTAGGGTAGTGCAACCATGTTCCCGTTCCCTGAAATTCTTATTTTAAAAGGTGATTTCAAAGGCCTGGGGTCAAGGCTGAATGAATTATGATATTTATTGATTTATTTAGGAAGGACTGTTAGAATTTAGGGAAGAGGAAAGCACAACTGTTGTACTCATGGTGGTTGCTGGATCTGGAGCTGATTCATGATCAGAACATGCTTCTGCTTTCCCATTGTGATTGTCAGAGATGCTACCTTTCCCCTGAAATTCTTTCCTTGCAATTCCTCCACTTGCCTTGCTATTCACTATAATCTCCTAAATTTCATCAGCTTTTCAGGGAACCACATGGTGAAGAGTATAGTTCGTAATAGCTGTTTAAAAAGAAAAAGAAAAAAATAACTTCAGCATTAATAAAAAAAAAATTCATCCCATGGAATATCCATCATCCAGTTTTGCATCATTGAGCATATTAATTTCTGTAAATTGGTGGCTGTTGTATATGAGTGGCATGTTTATCAGATACAGGAAGAGTTATTTTGAAAGCAATCTACTTTGCATCTAGATGACAGAGCACTTCTTTATAAGTCCCAAAGCATGCTTTAATAGCCTCTGTTCTCTCCCTTTCAAGACCCTAACAAATCATTTAATGCCTCTGATTTTTATTTATTTGATCAGTTGTATGTAATAACAGAGGAGGAATGGTGCCAGTTCATAGCCAGGTAATCCATCATTCTGTTTCCTCAGTGACCAATGACATGCAAACGGATAACATATGGGAAGTAGCACCCTCCCAATTGTGTTCCCCACAGATGGTATTCACAGCCATCTAGCCACTGTAATCTATCAGCATTGCTGGACCTCTATACCACATTACTCCATAAAACATCCAAGACATCCCTGCATCTTTTTTTCCCTGTTTCTGTTTGCCATCAAATAGGCTTTGACTTCTGACAGTTTTATGAATGAAGGGTCTCAATGAATTCCATCACCTCTTGTTTGGGTCTTGCAAGCTTAGTGTTGTGGTCTCCTCAACTGAGTCAATCTATCTGTAATATGGTCTTACTATTTTCCTATGCTTTCCACTTTAACAGAATTATCATGTTTTCTAATTACTTATCCTCATAGAGCTAGCATAGTATAGTGATTTGAGTATTTAGACTTCAGGACACTAAGGTTCAAACCCCTGCTAGGCCATGAAAATTCACTGGTGACCTCAACTAATTCACCCACTCTCAGTCTCAGAGAAGGGAATGGAAAAGCCCCTCTGAACAATCATGCCAAGGAAAGCCCATGATGGGTTTCCTGTGGGTTTGCCATGTATTGCTAATGATTTGAAGGCACATCTCTCTCTCTCTCTCTCTCTCTCTCTCTCTCTCTCTCTCTCTCTCT
>NC_056523.1:117651763-117674284 GCF_019175285.1 Sceloporus undulatus | reverse complement strand
TCTCTCTCTCTCTCTCTCTCTCTCTCTCTCTCTCTCTCTCTCTCTCTCTCTCACACACACACACACACACACACACACACACACACACACACTCCACACATGTAATCTCACAATATGGCCAAAGTGTAACACATTCAATTTAATCATTTTGGCTTCTAACACAAGTACAAGCTTGATCTGCTCTTGCATCCATTTATTTGCATTTTGATGGCAGATATTTTCTGCAGATTTCCCTTCCAACACCATGTTTCAGATGAAATAATGTTTCTTCCTATATTCTTTTATCACTACCTATCTTTCATAACTATACATAGAAATTGGAAATATTATGGCATTGATGATGCTAACTTTGTTAATTAATGGTATATCTTTAACATGATGACAAAGTCCCTGCATCTAGTGATACCAAATTCCATAGTTTAACCATATAATGTGTGAAGTACATCATTTTATATACCCTGAATGTTCAATTGTTCAACTGCATTGGAACAGATTCCAACCAGATTCCAGTATGGTGAGAGGAAAAAGTGGGGGGAAGCTTCTTTGTCATTTTCTCTACCATCTCTCTTACTTGTCCTTCTAAGCTAAAAAAAGCAACAATCACTGTAATATTTCCTTGTAGGGAAATTGTTCCTGTAGCCTCCTAAATCATTTTATTTGTCTTCTTTGACAACATTCCAAATTCTGCAGTATCTTTTTGACCAGGCTAGGAATGGAAAGAATTTGAAAATATTCAGAAAATGGTTGAAAAGCATGTTTTTGAGTGTTGAGAAATCATGACAAGAAAAACCCAAGACTGTTGAGATACAGTTCAGCACTTATTTAGTGAAAAATTCACTTGTGGCTGTTTTGCACAGAAACAGTATTTCTTCACACAAAATGCTGAAAAGACCACACGGTAAATGTTGGAAGGTATTAACATAGCTTTATTAATATGAGCCACTGGCAGATGTGGTTTTCATCTGTTTACAGTGACCTTCAGCTCTGCTGCCTCAGGCTAAGCCTGTTTTGTTGGAGCCAACACAGCACAACTGGCTTAGACACTCAGAAAGCTGATGTTCACAAGCCAACCGTCTAGACTCCCTGAGTTCACTGTGTGCTTTATGTTATTATAGAAGCAGCTCAAGACATAACACTGTGACTGATGTCAACATATATAGACATACAACTAATGTGTAACACTGACTCAAAGATTAATGTGAATATGTCTTTACATTATGATACAAAACTCTAAGATTCACAGTACCCTGAGTACCTTTGGGGAAACCTGTTTATATCCTACTAGATGATCATAGTTATGCACAAAACACCTGTCCTGGCAAAGGAAATTATTGGCTCACAATCCCAGAAATGCTTCAAAATTATTTTTGCTATTTTAAATTAGCAGCCACATAACTGTATTTCATGTGGCATTAATGCTGAGTAAGATGTTGCCTCAACAGGTGACATGGCCCTATCTCTGTGCCCGTATTACTGCCCTTATTCCTCTATGTTTTTGTCTCATCTTGCAGTGTTAAAAAAGAAATTGCTTCTGGAACACACACACACACACATATCATTTTTGCTGTCATGCTCTCTCTTACTTGTCCTTCTTCTAAGCTAAAAACCACCAATCATTGCAATATTTCCTTGCAGGGAAATTGTTACTGTCGCCTCCTAAATCATTTCATCTGTCTTCTTTGGCAGCATTGCACACACACACACACACACACATTCTCTCTCTTTGTGCAAGTTCAACCCCATAAAGGTACAAGGAAGCAAGTTCCATTGTGTAAAATTCAGTTTACACCTCAGTAGCCTAAACACTCTAAAGCCACCAGATTTCATCTGATCTTGGAAGATAAGCAGGATCAGCCCTGACTAGTACTTGAATGGGAAACTGCCAAAAACCCATTCCTCAGTTACATGAAGATGCTTGGATATTACCAGAATAAGACCCAGAATAGATTCACCACTCCACTGAAAACAAAATGAGCAGCTGTCAGTCAAAACTGAGTGCTTGAGATCCAACGCTGACATAATTTTGGTCTTATACCAAATTAAAGACCCAGCAGGTATTGGCTCAGCATGATGGAGCAACTTTTAAACAATGAGCTCTGGTAATACACCACATTGTGGTAAGTGGGAATGAAATTTCAGTGTTTTGTCTTTTTAACAAAAATAAACACACAATATATCTTACCACCTTACTAAATACTTGAATCAATCCTATCCTCAAAAGAAACAACATAAAGTTATAACAATGCACGTTTCTGTGTGACTTCACAATGAGAATGCTGGAAAGGTCTAACTAGACTAAGTTGATATATTTGCTTTTCTATGTCATCCCACCAAACTTGAATGTGAAGGACTCCCAATGGGCAGAGAAATATCTGTGGGATCCCACTGAGATCATCTGGAAACTGTTATTCAACCCTGCAGTCACTATGGCAGTGACATCAAACAGATGGCCTTCGTTCTAAGATGGGGGTGATTCCCAAGATGACAGGAGCAAGCCAGTTGGAGGCAATTAGGTTATTTGATCTGAGAAAAAAGAGCATATTTGAACATACTGTAGGCACCAACCTAGGTAACAAGGGAAAAGACACTACATATGATCTTTAAAAGACACATCAATCCCGAACCATGTGTGCAGGATTCACCAGAAGTATAAGAATCCTTTCTCCTCTACCCTGCCTTTGGACAAAATTTGAATAGTTTAATTCTTCAGATGCTTCTAATGTGCACAGAACAATTGTTTCAATTGTTTTGGAAAATTGTAATTCAAAACCTCCCCTCCATTATTAATATTCTTTTACCTTTGAAACACCTCTCTCCAATTTTTGAAATCAGATTTTTAAAATATTTTGAACCAAATGATACTCATTTCACTCCATCATAACAAGTAGTCAATAAGTTGCTGGGCAGATGGGTCCTCCCTCAAAAATGGGATTGTCTGGTATAGCTACATGAAATATATGCAGCCTATTGTGCTTCCTTTTCTCAAAGAGCTTCTAATAAAGTAGTTTTAAGGGGGAAAGTGTGAATGGCACTAGAAAAAAATACATATTAATCAGGAAAAAAACTATGAATGACATCCTACCCCATCATTGCTCAAGACGATAATAAGACAATTTAACATTGTCAGTTGTTAACGAGCTTATGGGTGGCCAGTTCTGATTATATCTTAATCATTTTCCAGGAAAAGATAGATTTCTGAATCAGGTGGCAATTTCTTCCTCCATCAGCCTAGACCTAGCAGGATGACATGTCATGGCTATGGAGTCTCATTGACAGAAACAGAATTCAGTTCATAGCTACACACTTCTTTCTGTGAACCTAGTAATATCCATTACTTCATAAACAATTGTAACGATGCCTAGCTATAGAAGAAATACAGGAATATTTCTACATTTTTTTTTATCCTGGCTTACCCTCCTCTTCTTTTGAGATCTTCTGATTGTATATCCTTTCTGGCAGGCACATCTTCTCTTTTGTTTTTTAAGACACAGTATGCTGATGTTCATTATACTGTCCCATTCCTACAATTTGAGAAAAGGCTCTGATAAAGATACAGCTCATGGTTCTCTCTGTATATCCCTGGTTTGTTTTGGAGATGAAGAGTAACGTTGTTCAATACCATACATAATTCCCCTCTGGTTTTACTATCCAGTGGTGAGTGGCTGGTACCAAATGCAGCTGGTAAGGCAGGTGACAGGTCACCAGAGGCATTAAAAAGGGGCCACACAAGCATACATGTGCTATTTATGCACACAGATATCTATGCCATTCATTCATATACATGAATATACATACACATATACAGTGGACCCTCCATTTCTATGGATTCTGCACCCATTGATTCAACCATCCATGGCTTGAAAATGTTTTCTTTAAAAAAATATATCAAAAAAGCAAAGCTTGAATTTGGCATTTTATATAACGGATGCCATTTTATTATGCCATTGTATATAACAGAACTTGAGGATCCACAAATTTTGTATCCACAGGAGGTCCTAGTACCAAATCCTAGCAGATACCAGGGCAGCAAGCGTGGCATAGTGGTTTGTGCTTGGACAATGACTCTGGAGACCAGGGTTTGACTACGACTCTGGAGTCCAGGGTTCAAATTCCAGCTTGGTCATGGATACCCATTGGGTGACCTTTGACAATTCACATTCTCTCAGCTTCAGAGGATGACAAAAGCAATCCCCCTCTGATGTAATTTGCCAAGAAAACCCCATGATAGATTTACCTTAGGGTGTCATAAGTCAGAAAAGACTTGAAGGCGCAGAACAACAACAACAAAAACAAAAACAACAATACATTACATGCATATGTATACACACACATATCACAAACCACTTCATGGACAAATTTATAGGTACACAATGTACTCCTCCCCTGCTAATTTCTGAATACAAGGAACTCTCAATTAGAGATGTAAATCTTTCTTAATTTTATTCTTTTGGCCAAGAATGAACAACCAGTTTTCTCTCATCAAGTGGGAAAACCCTCAAGAACTGAACAATTTTGAGGACTATTTGCAATTTAGGATTTATTCTGACATTGTGACATTTTTTTCTGAGCAGGAAGGTGATTTTCTATATAAAAATGTGATTTAAAAGCAGATTTATTTATTTATTTAAAAGTAAACTGCACAGAAAAAATAACACTATAATCTAGATCTTCCATTTTGGGACATATAGTGGTTTTTTTTAAAATTAAATTTAATTTTTTGCAAAAGTTCTAACAGCAAAAGCTTTTAGTGTTTCCAGTATTCTCTTCATCAAGTTCTTTCTGCAATTCAGGTATTTTCTAATATACTTTCATTCCTACTGCCAATGCACCAGCTTCCAGATCATCCATTTCTCTGGGAATATTTAGATTAGAGAAGAGAAGGTTAAGAAATTATATGATATCTTTAAATATTTGAAAGGATGCATGTTGAGGATGGAGCAAGATTGTTTTCTGCTGTTCCAGAGACTAGGACATGAAGCAAATGAATGCAAACTGCAGGAAAGTTCACCTCAACATTAGGAAGAATGTTCTGACAATACGAGCTGTTCAACAGTGGAAAATGCTTCTTCAAAGTGTGGTGGAGTCTTTTTCTTTGGAGGTTTTTAAACAGAAGCTAGATGGCCATCTGATGGGAGTGCTTTTACTGTGTACTCCTACATGGCAGGGGGTTGGACTGGATGACCTTAGTGGACTCTTCCAACGCTATGATTCTATGATTTTATTCTTCCTTTCTCATTGCTGCTTCACAGTTTCTCTATCATTCATGCTATCTATCTCATAAGAGTCTCTGGTGTGGGACAGATACCTCAGATACACCCCTCACTATCCCACCTTCTGAACAGTTCTATGGTTATTTTTGGCTGCTCTTCTCAACAACCTTTTTCCTGGGCCTCCCCTGCTGCTTTCTCCACCTCCACACAATGCTGGTCCCAAAACCCCCACCTGACCACCTCCAATGATCTCTACCTCCACAACACTTTTCAGAGGCACCACTGCTACAGGTCTCTCCTCCACATTGTTTTGCAGCAAAACTGCTATGTGGGATGGCGCCTCTTTGTTGGCCTCCATGAAGAGATGCCAGATGGGGGCAATAGCTTGGCCTGACTGGGCGCAGATAAGCAGCAATTGTGAAGGCTATTTAAGCCTGTTGCTCCATAGAGTGACACTTTATCATATTTTGTGACTCACCCACCCACCCACAGTGCAACGTGAGCTTTGCTGGTCATCTAGGGGCCAGATAGGATTTCCCCTCATTACCTGAGGATTTTTGCCTACCCCATACTGTATCTGTCAGGACTTGGACAGGCTTGAGTTGGTGTCATTAAATAGGTTTCCCTTAAATGGCAGTCGAGGAGAAGATTTTTAGATTGGTGTTCACTTCGGCAGTCCATTATAGTGGTGGGTTGGTCTCTGGAATTGCCTCCATGGGGCACAAGATCGGGGGGGGGGGATCTAGGGTTTTAATATCTCTTATCAAAATTCATGGCCTGGGTGGGAGAGCTCTGTGTTTTGGCCTTCCAAAGATGACTGGCCAAGGTAGCAACCAATCCCCTTTGGATTGCCTTTGAGGTCTGCTGTTTCACCCAAGGGATATCTGGGGAGGTGTTGTAGGTTGACAACTGGGCCTCAGCTGGACCAATGCTAGCTTGCTCTCCCTCTTGTTTATCAGTATGCTTATTCCCATATATCTAATGATTAAACAGATTTTTAGGTCAATAACATGGCCTTTGTTTAATCCACTTATTTGTGTCTGATCTCATTATTTCATGATTGGTCAACAATATTTTTTGTAGCACTGATGCTTGTTATTTCTGAGAAGAGAAAGGAAAGAAAAGATCTTGGGACAATAAGAGTCTGATTCAACACTGGTAAGAATGTTGAACAGATTATGTATTGTTACTGTCAGGGCCTGAAAGAAAGGGTAGGTTCCAAAGGCTATTTGAAAAACAGAGAGCTAGATAAGATGGACTTTCAGTCTGATCCTTTCTAGAGAAAGATTTTCTTTACATATCCTGCTGTCATTTTCATTTTCTCGTCTGCTATTTCCCCTTGTACAAAGACAACCACTTGCTTGTTTCTGAAGGCTTGATTAAAATCAATAGGTTATTGGGAAGAGAACAATTAACGCTCTTTCAGTCCTAATAGCACTGTCTGTTCAAGCTGCTTATATGCTAATCACAACTGTGTTGCACGAATCTCTTTTTCAATTGCTGTGAAATTAAGAAACAGAGATAACCCTGAGTCTTTTATCTACCTGTTTGGTTGGTTTCTCTGCCCAGTTATATGCCACTTGTTCCTCCCTGTACTTCTGCTGTGCATCTCTGTATGAAGGTGTCCTTGAGAAAGACAATCCCTTGATTTTTCAATGGCTCATTCTTCATAGGAGAAAGCAAATGTCTTTAGGAGGCAGCGCCTGGTGATTTTACATTGGGGATATTTAGGCTGAAATTGCAAATAATTTCACAGTGAGGATGCAAATATTCAGCCATTGTGTCCTTGCACAACTCCTTTGGACAAAATCCTGTGGGTATCAATGAAACTACTCATGTGTATTTATACACAGAATAATTTACTAAAAAGAAAATTTTAGGATGTGTGAATAGTGGGTGAAAGCTGTGCAAAATTCTTGCCACTGCACTAAGCTGTTAGACTTCATTTTACACAAGGCAAATTAATGATATATTTTCTTTCCATCCCTAGTTCAAATATGGTGAACTAGAGTGAACCTTTACTGGAGGTGACACTGGATCTGGTTAACTGAAAATCAGCCTCTTTGAATGCAATGATTACATCATATGTAACATGTAATACTTAAAAGTATACTTGAAACACTTGTGAAAGAACATATTAAATCATTTTCATTTAGCAAGAAAGCAATACTATTCAATATACTGTGAATAGTAACAAGGTAAAGGTCATTTAATATGGCATTTCATACGTACTATTTGTAGCCACAGTCTTCAAAATAACTGTCAACTACTTCAGAAACACAACCATGTTAATCTTGAATATCAGTATGCAAAGGGATCTTGTAGCAACTTTGAGGCTAATTGGTTGAAAAAGTTTGTAGCAGAAGCTTTCATAGACTTTGTGAACGGGTAACAGGTTGGTGGTGCATCTTATTCCACTACCATTCTATTTACTTGTCAGCAATCCGAGATTACATAAGTGTTGTCTTGTTTTCATTGGGAATGGGTGTGTGTGTGTGCAGTGAAACCCTTTAAGCCCTCTTTCTCCTGCCCAAGATGAAATGATTGTCTCCTCAGCACAGGTCTTGTTTTCATTGGGAAAATGGGGGGAGGTGTGTGTGCAGTGAAACCGCTTTAAATCCCCTTTCTCCTGCCCAAGATAAAATTATTGCCTCCTCATTGTCATTCATTCATAGCAAATGGGAATTGTGGTGTACTGAAACCCCTTTAAATCTTCTATCCCCGGACTGAGACAAAATGGCTTCCTTGTCAGTAAGAGGTCTTGCTTTCATTGGGAAAGGGGTGTGTGTGCAGTGAAACCCCTTTAAATCCCCTTATCTCTGAATTACCTATGGTACATACTTCAGTAAGGGGTTAACTGTGTGACTGATAACTGTTTACGGGATTGTCATGTTCATTAAAAGCAGCGACAGAAGTACAGATTGACTACTGGAAAACAACTGCCTAGCCACGAGGTTGTGCAGTAAATTCTGGCAATTACAGTTGCAATCCTGCTTTTATCCACTATTTAAGAACAGTGAGATAATCTCCTTAGTCTCAAAGGTGTTATAAGATCCTCTCAACCAATTGTTAGGCACTAAATTGAAGTTAGGCATGCTGTCAACTAATTATTAGGCACTAAAGATATATTCTGATAATGCATTGCTCACAATCTGAATGCATTTTGGAGAGCTTGCTTTAAAACATTCAGGTTTGTTTTGTTTGTTTTTAAATAATACTTCGATCACCTGAACTCTGATGACTGCATCCATTTGCCCTTTCACATCCTCCTCTTTCCCAGACATCCATTCCTTTCTTTTCATCTCTATCCTATTGTGTTTCTTCTTCCTTCCTTCTTCTTTTGTTCGTGACTAACCCTCAGGTATAATAAACTACATTTTAACATCACGTGGCTTTGTTTTGTGGAACTAATTTGCTCTAACAAGCATCAAGTTCCACAGGACTGCTCTATGGGACAGCTATATGTATGTAGCATCTGGCCACAGATTTGTTCTGGTATAAGCACTAGTTGCCATGGACAGTCTTGCAATGGTAGCCAGTGCCTCTATGATGAAATTGTGTGCCATGGCATTTTTAATATACAAATATATTTTTGCATGCAATCTGCTAATCAGCCTCATAGTCACTATTTTTAGTCCCCAGACAATTGTCTCCAGTACTCCATTCACTCTCATTTTGGCTTCTTTTCTTGTCATTTAGTCTTCACTGTTTAAAATTATATTTGCCATATTTGTCTGTTTTTGACATTTCTGTATTAGTTCTCTGTTCTGAATCCACTTCTCTAAAAATACATTTTAAGTCAAAATTCTGAGGAGTCATTTTTCATTGCATCAATGAGTCTTTTTCTTGATAGTGTTGACTCATAATAATTATAACATAATAATAGCCAGAATTTAAAAACATACACTCTGGTGATAGACCTCACTTCTCAAGTCTCACTTTAGCTTAATAATGCTATTATAATATAGAATTAAAATCAGAATTTCTGTTAGGAGAAATAATATCACAGTCATGTGAATTACAAAGTAAGGCTGCATCTACAAAGCAGAATTAATGAAGTTTGACATCAGTTTAACTCCCATGGCTCAGTGCTATGGAATTCTGGGATTTGTAGTTTTATGAGATAGTTAACCTTCTCTATCAGAAGGTATTCTCCTGTGACAACAAACTACAAATCCCAGGATTCCAAAGGCTAGAGCCATGACAGTTAAAGTGGTCTGCACTGATTTTGCAGTGTAGGCAGCATGCTTAAAGTCATGGCTAACTTTGTTATTAATGCTCAGGGACATTTTCACATCCTCAAAATCAGTACTGTGTAATGGAAATCCATTGTACTGCAGAAATCTCATATTTTCTGTCTAAATGTTTGAGAAATCTGATAATTGTATTCCTCTTGATTTATAAACTTTATGCTAAGTTTTGTATTAAAATATTTGGTTATTTGTTTTGCTTACAAATATCTTTAAAACACAAATCATCTTAAGTTATTTTGTAAACTCTTAGGAAACAGACCAAGAGAGCAGGGAGACCTTCTGAAAAAAAAGAAATGCTGGACTTTGTGTCTGTACTATTGATATGGCAACCCTCGACTCTTGTGTGTCTATTTCATCCTGAGAATGAAATGAGAAATTTCGTGGGCTACTGCACACTGATTTTCACAGCAGATCACTACAGTTATTTAACCTCGATGTGTCTCTAGTTGTATTTCATTGGGAGAACTAATCAGCAGCTGATGAGTAGATTTGCTATCTTCAATATATTTATGTAAGTCCTATTGGAATCAATAGGACTGACTTCTGCAGGAAAAAAAAAAAAGATTAGAGACCTGTGTTGTTAAGAATATTTCACAGGTTTTACTGGGGGTTTTTTTTTGGGGGGGGGGGGGCTCTTCTACACACTACCTTTCTTCTGGACCTTACAAGATGATGGTTTTAAAAAATAGACAATTAACCAAAGTGACTCCAAGTAAAAATGACTTAGAAGAATATGCTGTTTTTGCAGTTAAAACAATTATTTCTTTTTTTAAAAAAAAAGACAGAAAAAGATAGTAGCAGGAACCAACAGATCAGTTTATACTCAATACAACAGTTTATTCTCAAAATAAAAGAGGGGAAAACCAGTATGGAAGCTAAAATTCTACTCCTAACAAATCTAAGGGGCACAGAAGGTTGGCCTGGGGGTAGCATGGGGGCATGGTGTTTAGATGATGCATGCTCCGATGATGCCCCCCAAGCTGATGTCATGCTGCCTAGCCAACCAGACAGTGGGCAATGTTGTGGTGCTCTGGTGGCACAGCGTTTATATGCCGCATGCCACAGGAGTGCTGAAAAGCCAGCATCGCAGTAGAAAAATCACCCTTTTTTCACCCCTGCCCTCCAAAGGATCAGCATTTTGCCACTTCGTTTTGGGCTGGAAAAATGCTGGATCAGGGTTATGGTGTGTGTTTGCTGCAACCCCAATCCGGAGATCAAAGGGGCAGCATCAAGCCACCCCTTTAGGGCCATCTGTGCCAGCCCTTAAAAAGGGCTAGAGCTAAGATTAAGGGACTATAGACTAAAGCACACATATGGATTTTCTCAACCTCCAATGTGAAGAAGATGACTGGAGATGGGAGCACTAGACGGTGGGTCTCGAAAGGAGAAGCAGGTCAAAGAGAAAGGCTCATCTGTCTGTCTGTATTTTAATCTTCCTAACTTGGGGAGTGCTCTCCTAACACATCACATCAGAATAGGGCAAAGCATCACCTCAATGTTTCTCAAAAAACTAAAGACATTTGCCTTCATAGGGTGATTTTAAGTAGCCTGGCCTGTATGTAAATTCACTGTGAAGAATATAGCCATAATAGTGGATGGGTAATGCACCAACTCTCTTCCACACATTCCTTTTACTATTACATTAAGATATATATGAGTCTTCCAGAAGAGAATTCAAGTCTAGAAAAACTTAATTACATCTTATCAAAAACTTCACTTATATCAGATGTGGGCATGAACTGAGATAATGGTTATTCTACTACACATTATACTAAAGGTGCATCTACACTGTAAAAATAATGCAGTTTGACATCACTTTAAGTGATGTAGCTCCATCCTATGGAACCTTGGAATCTATAGTTTTACATGGTATGTAGCCTTCTCTGCCAAAGAATGTTGGTCCTCAAAAAACTACAAATCCCAGGATGAAGTAGGTTGAAATCATGGCAGTTAAAGTGGTATTAAACTACATTATTTCTCCCCTGTAGATATACCTTTAGCTTACCAATGCTAAGACAGTTATGCTATTATTGCTACTGTTCAGTAACAGTCACACTAACAAATTTTACATAAATGTAAACTTTAATACAATTCTCAGATTGATATATTTTACATTTTCTTTTCATACAATCTTACTCATGTATCTGCCAATTTATAACACTTTGTGGATCAGAAGTAGTGGGCTCTAGCTCAGGAAGGCCTATGCCATAAATAATTTGCAATTCTTTAAGGTCCCGTAAGACTCCCAGTTGTTTCTGCTTTATAAGTGAAAAAGGAAGGCACACAAAAAGAAAGCACATGTTTGCCACTATGATGGCTTTTTTGGCTCTCAATTTCTTTCTTCTAAACATTTAACCTCAGTTTAATCAATGAAAAACTGGAGCATGGTGACCATTTACTTTTCTTCTCACTGACGTGACTCTTTGAATACTCTACACATGTTATACTTCCAAAGAAAGTGCTGGTATAAAACAATGACCAAAGAAAGAGAGAGAGAGAGAGAGAGAGAGAAATGTAGATCTATATTATTAGTGTCTTTCAGGATATGTCTACATGAGCAAATAAAATAATCTCATCTCATTTTCACAGTGAGCAGTCCAAACAATTTACAGGATGATTCAGGTCAAAACTGAGCCTTTTCAGGACTTCAGGACTTTAATCTGGATCAAAAAGATTTGGGATATCCTGGATATTCTCACATGCATGTGGACTGCACTCCGTAGCAATGTTTGTGTGGGACTGGGGATGAGAAGAGTTTTAGGTGGAAGAGACTGGTGGGGTCTTCCAAGCCTGCTATGTTTCCATGTTTTATTACTTCAGTGTATGCTCAGCCATGAGATCAGTGGTGAAGGGTTAGATGTGGTTACCCGTCCCACTTTCCTCCCTTGGCCCAAGTGTTGAGTTTGCTCTTATGTGATATGTGCATAAGACTATGAATGTGGAGGGTTCACAACTGCTCAGCCATGGAACTCCACTGAGCAACCTAGGACAGGTCACACTTTCAGCCTCAAGAGATGGCAATTGCAAATGATAGCTTTGCTTTCGGGTCATCATAAGTCAGAAATTGCTTGAAGGCCCACAACAACAAACCACTTCTGATTCTCCGCCCCCCCCCCATCAGTGTTGTGTCATCTTTGTTTTTACTTCAGTCAATAGAGTGTGTGCATTCCCTGATCCTCCCCCATCATTCATCCATTCACTCATGCTGTGATCATGGACACTCCCTCCTCCCTATTCCCCCCCATCCATTCCTTGCCAGTTGCCAATCTCCACATGGGTGAATAAGCAAATCATTGTGTGTTGGGGGGGGGGGCGTATAAGATCTCCACATGAGTGAGTAAGTGAATGATGGTGGAGAGAATCGGATGGGAGTAAGAGGAATGCACTTTTTCCATTCACTGAAGTAAAAACAAAGATGACACAATGCTGATTGGGTGGGACAGAGGATCACATGGTACAAAATAGCACACTAGTAGTTAGCCAATTTTCTTGAAATACTGTAATAGGAGATATCCTATCACTGCCTCTCTCTAGGAGGTAGGGGCTTTTCCAACCTCACTAGAAAGCATTCTATATTCTCTTCCCCATAGGTTAGAATACCTCTTCAGTAGATCTCATGAAGCTGATTGGGCTACTATTAACAAAGCTCTTAAAAATAAATGAAAATTTCCAAAGCTGAAGTAAATATAGGAAGTTGCAGTAGCAACCAGAACATTGTTCATAATCAGTGAGGAATATATTTTAAATGTGTGTGTATGTGTGTGGGTGGATAGTAAGAAAATTATGAGAAATTAATAGAACAAATGCAAAATTTTAATCTGAAAAAATGTACCAGATGGGAACTGATATTCTAGTTACAGTTAAAAATGCAGTCTTCTTATACTTCACTGTAATTTGCAATAGAGCATTTGAGAAAGACTCTATAATAAATATTTTTCAGCTAAAAGAGAAAATGAAGCTTTCCTTATTAGATCATTATGAAATGCTCAAATCTAGAAAACAAGTTTAAATAACATTTGGAAAGATCAGAAAACAGTGATAGAAGGGAAGATAGTGGGAAAGAAGAATGTTGGAATGTTTGTTTTTTTAAAAAAATGTTGAATTATAGCATCTTCACTTATTTTGCCGATAGTCTTCCCCAGAATCCTAGTGCTTTCTTCTCCTACAAAAACCCTTACTGTAAAGGAAGCTGCTCTGACTCTCTCACAACTCTAAGAAGTACATACCAAACTCTGAAATTCTTTTTGGCTTAGTATTATTTATTCTCCATCTTCAAATCTGTATACATATTTCAAGTATTTTATCCCATTTTATAACCTTTAATTTCTGAGTTAGTATACAAGAGCATCTCAAAATTAGAGACCTAAAAACAATAAATAGAGTAAAATAACACAGGCTATAATAGCTAAATGCATTAAAAACCATTAATATCCATTATGATGCTGGAGAAACAAGAATTTTTAATCTAGTTAATAAATAACTCCACGTCTGGTGTCAAAAAAAACAGATAAGAGGAAGACAGTTCCATAAAGTCTCACCTTCTACAATATGGGCACTAAGACCAGGACCTCAAACAGAAATCTTAGCAGGTGGGCAGCTTCTTATGTGAATAATTACTATCTTGGCTGTGTTGCCTCTTATTTGTGAACCAGTATGTTGAATTATGCTTTGAAAGGAACTGGTAGTCTTTTTAGCATAGCTAACAGGCCCTTGTGCCTAGACATCCCATTCAACAGATTTAGAACTGTATTATTAAGTATTTTTTTTTTAACAATCTTGAGAAATATCCCAAAATGAAATACATTGAAGTAGTCTAATAACTTGAATGTAAATAAGATGTGAACAGCTGTCATGTTTTACTTAATTTTATTGGTGCAGGTTTTTTTTTAAAGTGAATGAATGCTGAGAAATATGTATATTTTAGCAGAAGGAATTGTATTGATAGTCGCATCTACACACATCTGCCAAATGATAATAACAAAAAGAATGTGTAAAAGGCCAGGCATTCAGAGAAGTTTATGAAAAGCACACAAAAGACACTGAATATTTTGTACATTTTAGCATAATGTGTATACAGGTCACTGTCTTCAGCAGATCATCAGCATCAAAGAAAATGAGAAAGTAGAATCTAAACAGTGAAGAAAATGAGGTTGTTCAGCAAGCATATACTTCTGACGCTAATCACTGGACACTTTTTATTAAAGTTCAGATTTTTCCTAAGCTCTCAATACAACTAAGTCTTCTAAGGAAAAAAAGAAAACCTGCCAACAAGATGAAGAGGATTTTACAGGCCAGGAGTCTTCTACTGTGAGATCACAATGCTGGTTTGGAAATCACACCTCAACATTCCTTTTACTATAATTCTAGAGATATTTGTGACTCCTAGGAGCAAGCCCATCTTTCCAACCCAAAGCTCTGTATATCAGCTCCTAGGCTCTGTCAGAATGTGAAAAAAATATATAACACGAAATAGGAATTGTGAAACCTACCCATGTTCTCAAGTCTGGGTCCCTTTTGTTCTCTTGTGATCAAGGAACCCCATGTTACACAAGCCATTTGAATGGTCCTTTTCATAGCTTCCTCTTTACATGCCCTTTCAACAATTACATGGAGAGATCTCATTATAATTCATAAGTAATGTGGTGTGCTAGGTCACATCGGTGTAGCATTTTAGGTAAAGAAACTGGGACATGACAACCTTCAAGGCAGAGTTCCTGTAGAGGCACCGTAGCACATTAATCTCCTGTGCTTTTTTATTATTTCTTTTTCACCTCCCCTTACAATTGGCATACCTACAGCTAGAAAGAACCTGAGAATGTAAGTAAAATTCAGCAACCCTCTCCATTCTTGTAGGGTTCAATTTCTCTTAGACCTCTTTGTGTAAGAATGGACCAATCAAAATGACACAGTAAAGGAAAGTAAGCAGGATTGAAAAGCATGTTAATTCGTCTTCTGTCACTGCACAGAGCAGAGTTCAAATCAATCCAGAGAGACAAAAAGGGGGCTTTCTGTGTGCGTGTTAAATGTGTAAAGTTGTCAGGAAAGAATTAGTTCAAACAAGACTGGCCTATTTCCAGGCTATAAATGTACTCCTCTCTTAACTGCATGGCCTTTTCATTTTTAAATGAAAAGCACATGTATTGTAATGTTAGAAACAGAGTTGGTTAGAGAGTCATTAGCAGAACTGAAATGATGTTGGAACAAATATGAAAGCTTCTTCCACATATGTGCACACACAGAGAGAGAGAGAGAGAGGGAGGGAGGGAGAGAGAGAGATCACTCTATGGGAATAAACAATTGTCATATGAAAAGGGATATCCACATGAAATGGTTGCCCCAGAGTTGGTTGAGGATCTTGTCCTTTTTCCCCCTTTGAACCAATCTCTGATTTTTCTTCTATCCCTTTCCCTGAAAGCATACAGTCTGTAGTCATTAAGAGAAAAATTGATTTGGGGAAGCAATAAGGAAAACAGGACTGTGTGCTTTCAACTCCCAAGTGCACTGTTTTTGTTAACAGGAGGAAGACATTTCACTATTTTTTTATTGATTTAGTGATGATGTTGGGAAATATACATTGGTGACTGTCATGACTGAAGATGTCAGCCACAGTTGCTGGCGAAATGTCAGGAAGAAACTCTGCTAGAACATGGCCACATAGCCCAAAAAACCCACAAAAAACTATGTCATGACAATACTTTTATTTTTATATGCATGTCTCATCAGCCATGTGCACATTCTAACAATTACTATTGTTCACAGAAATTAAAGACAGGGTATATACAGTGGGCTCATGGTATTTCCTAAGGTTTGGTTACAGGAACCTACCTACCCACCACCAGATACCAAAATCCATTGATGTTCCATGATAGACAGTGGTGTAGTAAAATTGTGTTCCTATCTAAATTGGAAAAATCAAGGTTGCTTCTTAGATTAAAAAAATATTTTCAAACTGTTGATGATTAAATCTGTGGATGCAGAATCTGTGGATATGGGGGGGCTGACTGTATTATGGTTTGTTTGTTTTTAATTACAGTGCTAAGCAGACATTTCAATATTTACAAGCAGTTGGCCAACCTATGTTCTGACAAAGTTGTTGTGGTTTGGTGGCAAGCCAAGAACCATGTGTCCTTTGAACTCTGGAATTAAATTCATGATAGTGAGCAAACTTTTCCCACTCTCTCTTATCCTTGTGAACAGCCAGTAGCTTCTTTATAGGATTGTCAGTGAGTGAAACTGATAGAGATCATAAGGCTGCATTTACAACTGTGCTCTTTGGATAATAAAGATGCTTGTTTCAAGGGAAACCACAATAGGATTTACTTTCCCTTTATAAAATATGGTTAGGATCAGGCTGTAAGTCTGAAATTGTAAGGATGCAGATATTGTTTTTCTTTTGTGCAAAGAAGTGTGTTTCTGATTCCACTGTGAATATAGCTCAGTAAACCCTGGGATGTCTTTCTCTTTGGGAATCCACACCATGCACATTATTCTAATTTAATTTATTGGTGCATTCTTCATTACATACATTTATTCAAAGTATCATAAGTGTCAGAACTCCAAAGCCAATTACTAATCAATATTCACAGTCACTATAGTTACTGCTCATCTCTCTTAGCAATTGCTTTAGTTGTAGTTCTGCCTGCTTGTAATGGGGGGATGGGTGATGGGTGCTAGTTAGTGCTTGGGAATGATTGTGGTGTTGGAATGGAATGTAGTGTTTAATTAGCTGGAGACATCTGTGCGGCTTGTCCAAGGTCAGGTTGGCTTCACAGGCTGATCTGGCCTGGGAAGCTAGTGGAAGGAGGTGTAAAGACTGCCCACAGAAAAATTAGGTGGGGGCTGGGTGGTTTTAACTTAGTGTTTGAGGCTTGGCTTGTTAGATTCTGCTGAAAAGTTTGTCTAGTCACATCTGCCTGTATTTCCAATAAAACTTCACTGCTTTCTAGCAAGTTGCTGTTGTGGATTTCTGGTGGAAGTTGCTGGGTCTTACAATATGGGAATAAAGGAATCTTTTCTAGAAATGTGGTATGGCTGGCAAATGCCTGATCTTGGGCTTAAGACAAGTGGAAAATAGCTACTTCAAATGGGAAAATTACCTCAAACATACGAATTTGAACACTTCTGTACAAGTTCAAAACTATAAGTCACTGTATACTTATATATCACTGTGATTTTACAGAACACTTTTAGGGTTCCTGCAGATGGACTATAACCCTTGTAAATGTCAGACTATTCTTTTTCTTGCACACCTTGTAGTGGTCATTCCAACTCCCACATCTAGGCATGCTTTAAAAATAACGGGGTTTCCTCCATCTTTGTAGTCCTGTGGTTTGAGGGGATTCCTTTCCTCCCCATCCTCCCCCCACAGCAGGTCATCAGTGGGAGTCAATAGACTGCCAAGAAGTAACTGAAACAATTGGAACAGGCAAGGGATAATAACCCCTGAATGTCTTGGTAATTCCCACTTAGAGAAGAAAAATGTACCCTTCTCTGGGTTTGAACAATCATGGCTGGTACTGGAAATTCATGGCCATAAACTGAAATAAGGTGCACACTTCAACAATCATCTATCCTTGGGAAGAGCACAGATGCACTACAGCTACATGCAGAGCAGCACGGAGAAAGCCACTACTCTCCTAATCTGTTTTGCCTTTTTTTTTCCTAATGCGGTAAAGTCCCAAGTCTTTTGAACACTAGAAGCATTCAGGATCTATCCATGTTCACCACTACTTAAATTTAAGATTACAGAAATATAATTTCAAAGTACATGTGTTTCTAAAGATACCAATTTTTTCTTATACAAAATTAATATGATGCTATACCTCCAACCAGAAAGAAGCAGCCATTGAACATGGTAACATTATATGCCACAAAGAGGCAAAGCAGATGGTGCAAAAGGTCCATGCCAGGACTGCACCACCATTGTTCACCCCAGGACCATGGCAGCTGTATATGACCATCCTTAATCTGGGCCTCTACCATGGTCCTGAACCAAGCACCAAAAAGGATTGGTATTTTACTGCCCTTTTTTGAGTTAGTTCTTCCTGGATGAGGAATGCCTGGAACAGCTTTCAGTCATGTTCAGGGCATGCATCATCTGAACGTCATGCCCCCAACATGGCCCAGTGGTGGCCATTTTGGGCCATCTGTTTGCAACCAAAGAAGCACTACCTGTATTCTATTGCAAACATTTCTTTGAAGAGGATAATATCTTGCTAAAAAGGAATAGTAATGTCCAATATATCCAAAACATCTCTCTCTTTTTTAAACCCAATGTAACTTTAAGTTTCATGAGATTTTAGATACTGAAGCTAGGGCAATTTTCCATTGGTTAATTTATACATGACAGTATAACTCAACTCATTTCTTAATTCATTAACATAAACTATAGTGCTTTCCAACAAACATTGGTAAACAATATGTGTTATTTGCAACGTAACAGATGTGGCTGAAACATTTGGAATAGATGACTCATATGCAGATACCAAAAAAGTGTTAAAATAAAATACTGGATAAGACAAATAATAAGTAGACAAGAGTATTAAGAATGACAAGAATTCTTGGTCTTGACCTATCAACTGATTCAAAATATTAATACTGCAATAAACCCATTTCTTTCATGAAAAAGATTTACTTGCAGTCTTCAAATAAAGATCATCCCACAGAGTTAATTTAGCATCACTAAATAAATCAAGAGATCCAATGTGGTATAGTGGTTTGAGTGTTGGACTACAGGGTTTGAATCTCTGTTCAGCACTGGGAAACAACTATGTGGCTTTATAAAGTGCGCCCACACCAAGTGTGGCCTTTCCATCTGCCGTTTGAGCTTCCACAGATGGCAAGCCCCAGCTTTTCAAATGGGCATGCACAAGCACATGGTAATGTGAGCAGGAGCATGTGCCCATTAAGAATGGGACTTAAGGTCCTATACTTTTTTTACTATTCATAGTGGGATCCGAAATGGATCCCCCATGGAAAGCAAGGGTGCACTGTAAATCAAGAGAGCCAATGTAGTATAGTGGTTTGAATGCTGGACTAAGATTGCAGGAGACAAGGGTTTGAATCCCTGTTCAGCATTGGAAACCCACTAAGTGACCATGGGTGACCATAGTGTCTTAGCCTCAATGGAAGGCAATGGAAAAACCTCTCTGAACAAATCTTGCCAAGAAAATACTGTTAACATGCTGAGCTGATTTGGTTGCCAATTTTGAGATCTGGGAATATATCTATGAAGTACCTAGTGCAGCCATTAGAGCATAGCATATAGGGTATAAGATATAATGCAAAAAGCTAAATGTATTAGCATGTAACATCATATGCCACATGTGCAGTATTGAAGGCCTAGTGGTAGCTTAAGTCTAACCAAGACACTTGCTTACCGTATATACTCAACTATAAATTGAGAAATGTAGGCCCCAAAATTGACCCTAAAATCCTGGGTCAACTTATATACCAGTTTAAAATGTGGTACTAGTAGAAAAATAAGAATATAACTCAAAGTGTGGGACAAATCTTGTGAGACTAAGGCCTGTTCCAGACTGCCAAAATAAAGCTGCTTCGGTTCTCTTTGGAGGTATGCTATTTAAATGACGCATGGGTCCTAAGAGTCCGGAGGTCGCACCAAAGCCACACTCCATTCCTAAGCACTGGAGTGCAGCTTTGGTGCAGCTTCCGGATTCTTAGGGTGCATGCATAATTTAAAGAGCATACCTCCAAAGAGACCCAAAGCAGCTTCATTTTGGCAGTCTGGACCAGGCCAGAATATGATATTAACAAGTTATTGTTAAAGGGGAATGTAACTAAATGTGATTCTTTTGCTTTCAGAAGATAGAGCAATAATGTAAGTTGGAAACTGATATATAAATACACATAGAAAGAAACATATATAGATTTTTTAATTTCTTTTTCTTTTTTCCTTTTCTCTTCAATGTATTCTTATGTTATCTATTTTATATAATGTACTGTACTAAAATTCAATAAATATTATTTTTTTAAAAACTCTTATATACGAGTAAATAACTAGTACTCCTTAAAAAGGTCCTAAAACAAGAAAACCTGATGCCCCACTCTTGGTGCCTTGAGGCACTGTGTTTATTTATTTTTTCTGTCTGTGTGTGTGTGTCTGAAAGAGGTTCCCAGTTCAATCTGCAAGCTTCATCTTCCCATGGAAAAAACACTTCATTTAATACCACTTGTTTCCCTCCCAAGTCCAATTTGCAAGCCTCTTCTTCCCAAGGGGAAAAAAATACACCTCATTTAACACCTCTTGCTTCCCTTCTCAATCCAATGTTAAAACCTCTCCTCCAGCACCTGAAGATCAGTATTAATACCCTTGTAGCAGGTGTAATGGCTGATGGAATCAGGATGGCACGCAGCCAAAGACTCCAGCTGTGCAGAGAGTGTTGACATATCTATGGATCTTTGTTTTGATTGGTTTTTATAAATGAGGCATAGGAAGCACCATTGTTTTGATATGTTTTGATTGAACAGCTGATAGCTCAGTGAAGACAAAGGAAAAAATGAAGACAGGAAAGTTTTGATGTTGGGGTAATCCAGAAAGGGGGGGCAGGGCGAGGACTGACGCTTGGGGGCAAAATCAATGGTACAGGCCTATTCTGCAGTCATTATTTCCATTCCTACAGTTAACTCATGAAGGGAATTCTTATGTAATGCTGCTCTCTGTGTGTTCATATCCATGATTAAGCACACTTTAGCAAGGAATGATCAGTAATTCAAGACATGGATTTTTCATTCTCCTGGGGCACAGAGTAAAATAGTGAGTGCCAAGCATTTATCAGAGGAGAACATTCATTATGAAGCGAACTTTTAAAATGGAGGAAAGATTATTTGGGGAAAATCATGTATATGTGCAAGTACTGATGATGACAACCATTTTTTTAAAATCACACACACACACACACACACACACACACACACACCACTGGCTGACATCCTTTTGTACTTTATCTAGATAGCCTAGTTCTCTGTATTTCCCACCAGAAATTATTTCTTTTTACCTACTGTATAAAAATGCATTCAACTTGAACATTTATGTCCTTTGAAAGGTTTAGCCTAATTTACTTGAATAGACAGACTGTGATCAAAATCCATTTGTAAATAAAAGAGTAGCTAGGCTTTTCATAAAAAGGGGGGAAAACACTTCCAAACCAAACTCAAAAGGTTGCCATAGCAATTCGTGGCACCTACAGATTATTACAGAATGAAGAACCTCGTTTAATTCTCTTGCAAATACTTACATCAATGAAGGCTGCTTCTTTGACGATGCATTTTTGAAGATATTCACCTAGGCATCCTGAGCCCACACTAATCATTTTTGAGACTGTAAGTCAATAAACATCAGAGTTTAGTTGATGTATCAATTAATTCTTTAATTTATTAATCCATCCATTGTATCTTCTTATAAAATAAAATAAGATTTCATTTGAAAAATGTGTTCACTCTCAAAGAATATATTTTTCAGGAGGGAAGTGGCATCTTTTGGCTTTTGGGGCATTGAGACTTGACTGATTGTCTGCAGCCAGTTTTTCATTTATATTTTCAGAATTGAAGGACATGTGAAATATATGGATGATAGCTTTGACTACCTTTCACAGAGATACAGCCAGAATGGTGGGATTTTTTGGAGGGAGGGGTGTATCTGATTTATCTGGAGTCCTAAACAAGAAACAGATGGGCCTGAAAGAGTGGTGTGCGGCTGATAGTACTGGGGCTGCGGCAACAACATGCTCCAGGCCCCAATCCGGGCTGCCATTATAGTCCTGCACCATGCCACTGGAAGGGATACTATCTGCTCCTTCTTGGCCTAGTGCTTCCTGGATGGTGTGGCGTTAGTGAAGCTTCTGGCCCTATTCAGGGCATGCGTCATCTGAATGCTGTGTCCCAAATGCAGCTGGAATCCACATCATTTGGCCTGTTTGTTTCATGCTATAGAGAGTCAGAGGAACACCTACGAGTAGATATATTTCAGAGAATATTATTTTTCTTATTTTTTGAAAAAAAAATGTGTATATACTATTATATATTTATGTAACTGTTCA
>NC_056523.1:117651685-117651753 GCF_019175285.1 Sceloporus undulatus | reverse complement strand
GATAGATAGATAGATAGATAGATAGATAGATAGATAGATAGATAGATAGATCTTGCACTATCTATCTA
>NC_056523.1:117646711-117651675 GCF_019175285.1 Sceloporus undulatus | reverse complement strand
TCTATCTATCTATCTATCTATCTATCTATCTATCTATCTATCTATCTATCTCAAGATTTATCAAGGCTTCTGGAATTCTGGAGGATTACTTGAAGGAATGTCTTGTCCACTAGAAAATACATGTTATTTTTCCTGAAATGAGACCTCATTTGTCTCCTGGTGCAAAAGGAAATGCAAAGGATTTGGTGGAAGAAAGGAGCAATTAGTACATCCATTTAGCCATGACTGTATTATTACCTTGATTGTTCTCCTGCCTCAAGTCTTCACACCTTTTCTCCTGGGAACCTGACCTAGGTCTATTTGACCTCTCAACAACATGCTGGCTCCAGATATGTATTATGAAAATATGGGGATCCCAAATCCATTGCAGGGGATTCAGGGTGGCTTAACACAGTATGATATAATGCTTTGAGGATCCCAGGAGATAAGAAAACAGCTTCCCAGTGGAAACCCACTGGCCTCAGAGGAAGGCAATGGCAAATGCCCTCTGAACAAATCTTGCCAAGAAAACCCTTTGTTATATTTGTCTTTGGATCACTATAAGTCAGAAATTCCTTGAAGGCACAGAACTAATTGCAAATTACAGGATTCCATAAAATGGAACTATGCCATTAAAACTGAATCCTAGGGGATTATCACATGGGAGATTTACCATGGGTTAAATGCTGACAAAATGCTCCTGAAGTGCAAAGATGTGATAACTGGTCACAATTCTGATTCATCACTGAAACATCCCATCGCCTCTCCCATCCTCTAAGCATTCATGGAGCAGCCATTTCTTCAATAATGGGAACTTATGTTATGAAGAAATGGCTGCTCCGTGAATGCTTTAAGGAAGGGAGAGGGGAGGGGATGCTTCAATGACAAATTAGAAGTATGACTGGCTATCACGCTTTTGTGCTTCAGAAGCGTCTTACCAGCGTTTAACCCACGGTAAGCCTCCGCATGATAATCCCCTTAGTGCTGTAACTGTGATGTGTGAAAGGGCACCAGATATCCTGGAGGATCTATATCAGTAGTTCCCAACCTTTTCTATGCCTCGCATCCCTAGGAAATGTTTGATTAATGTTTATACCCCTACAAAATGACAAATTGAACCTCATACAATATGTTGTGATGGCAGGTGAACAAACTGAACTTGAAAAATAAGCAAATCTAAATCGAGCAATTATATTTTAGTTTATCCAGAAAAGATTGAATGATGCTTTGTGACTCATCACTGAAAGACAAGAACTACTCTTAATCGCACCCCCTCAAATTCCACCTTGCACCCCCTGAGGGTGTAGGCACTCAGGGTTGATAAGCCCTGATCTATATATCGTTATGGTAGGGTTACAGCATACAGAAAAAAACCCACTACATTTGTATGAATCTTGATCTAATTTGTGATGGCTTTCCCTTGATTATTTCAATTGATTTAGAAATATTACAGATTAAAATTCAAATTACAGCATGAACAATAATCTCAAAACATTTCTTAAATATCTGCAATAGACTCCTGTGTTGTCCTTCAGAAAGAGATCATGTCAAAGACCTGAATTTTATTCAGCTCAGAATTTCAGCTGACAAAAGCATCAGACACATCAAATTCCAAAAACAAATCTTCCTCTGAAGACATTTGTGTATTTATGAATAATTAACATGTCTGAAGAAGATCGGAAGTGAAAGAGTAATTAATACAAAGGAGATAAAATGGCAATAATTGTTATTCATACCTAACTGCTGTTTGACCAGCTGTGGATGTGGATGGTACTTTCAAGGCAAAGAATAAAGGTAATACAAAGCATACTCTGTAATTACCTCATTTGAAGGTTTTTTCTCGATTATTGCATAGCCTTTAAAAAGCTAGTTTTAGTATGATCCGTATGGTATTAAACCTTAAAATGAAAAGATTTG
The DNA here is from genome assembly GCF_019175285.1 of Sceloporus undulatus. Classification (NCBI taxonomy): domain Eukaryota; kingdom Metazoa; phylum Chordata; class Lepidosauria; order Squamata; family Phrynosomatidae; genus Sceloporus; species Sceloporus undulatus. The sequence continues at coordinate 117,649,779 of NC_056523.1, read as the reverse complement.
TTTTAAAAAAAATGGGGCAGGAGAGAGAAAGAAGATACTGGGAGTAGATGCACAACAGCAAATAGGCAATGAAATTATAAGAAGCATTATTAATAAGGAATAAAAACAAAAATGATAAAAAGAAATGGCCAAATAAAAATATATAAAAGAAAGAATAAAAATGAAGGAGAGTGAAAGAAAGAATAATATATGTGAAAGTGAAAAGATAAATGTTTGATCGTTACTTTGCTTTAGTTTCCTAGGAAAATTAGGAGTAGCAAAATGTGTAGCTACAGTAAAGAGATGTAATAAAAAGATACAGGTTAAATTTAGTTATGGGGTTAAAAGTAAATGTTCACAGTTTATAATTTTTCAGTTTATTTTAATTTGTGCCCAAACATATTTCAAAAATTTAATGTGCTCCAAAAATCATCTCTAACCTTTCTTCATGCTAATCTCACTTTCTCAATTAAACCACTAAATTCTAAATGTCTTGCCAAATTACATATCCCAGGATTCCATAGAATGGGGCCATTGTAGTTACAGTCATTTGAAACATGTGTCACGTGTAGTAACCAGTAACGAAGGACTGCTTAATAACAACTGAGGTCATCTAGGCTTTATCCCGAAGACTTGGATGTTCTGCAAAAACCATTGCCTCTGATATGTGGGAATGACCATGTCTAAAGCGTTATCTTACATTTCAGTTAAATACACTGGATAAATTTGTGTAATGGAAGAGAAGCCTGCATTTGAGTCCCATTCCCATAATTTATTATGGGAGCCGATATGGATAAACAAATATGTTATACTCACCAAGGTTATTCCTCAGTTCTGTCCCAGTTCCATGCTGGACTATATGCTCTCTTTTAAAAAAAAAATCAGGAAAAAATCATTTTCAAACGTGTATGTTTATAATATCTTGCATGCAAATCTGTACTTCTGAGATGTAACCATTTTTGTATGTGCATTTTTTAAACATGCACATGCTGGGAAACAATTTTATGGTATCAGAAAATGTGCTCTAGCAGTCCAGTCCACTGCTAGACTCCAGACAAATGACATGTACAGATTTTCCACGTGATTTGCATTTGGGCCTCCATTTAGCTTTCAAAGGTAGAAATTTGCAACTCACATTGAAATCCAAGCCCAATGAACACCTCACCTATTCCCCCACAAACTTAGAATCTGACTGGTTAATCATATGTTCAAGTAGCCTTATTTGCATTTTAACTGCCTTTCAAGTTAGCCTATATATATTGTATTGGTGTCAGCCAGGAAGTATAATCAGGTACACATTTCCTTTACATTTGTTATTCTGCAGCTCACTGCATTTATTTATCTTAGCTTGATGGGGTTTTGTTTTGTTTTAGTATCAAGAACCAGCAAAGGTCGTTCTCCAGTTTCACTTTATGGTTTTACTTACCGTGCTTTAAGTGTCTGTGACATTTTCCCTCTAGAATGAATGTCACCCCATTAAGTATTCTCCAGAATATTTGTAAGGTTATTTTTTTATAGTTTGTTTGGACAGTTTGCTTCTAATGGATCCATTTGAGCACATTTTCTGGTACCATAAAAATGGTTCTCTTCGTAAGCAATTGTTATTCTGCAAGTCACCTAACTGTTGGATGCTTGAGGAAAAGAGTTTCAAGGACCTTCTTCTCCAATATAACTGCCAATTCAGTCTAGACAGTGGTCTATTTTCAATTTGCCAGGAAAGGATTTGTATTAACAAGATGGGTGACTGAGGTTAAGGTGCCTGGGCTGATAAATGCCACTTTGGTACAGAATATTTGATTTGTGTCTGAAACCACTAAAAATGGTTGCATAGATAATGAAATGCATATGTAATGCTAGGATGCCACAAACTTTAGCTATTTTAATACTTAGGCTATTTTGGGCAAAGATTGTTGTTATTGCACCACCACCTTTGTCTTCATTATACAGCCTTTGGGAGAAAAGCATAAAAACAAATCAAAATACCAGCACCACAACAGCAATGGACTATCAAATTTTTATTTGATTAATCACCTAGTCTTTAATTAAGTAAATATACATATTAACAAAAGCTACAGAGATCTTTCTGAAATATTAGAGGAAATGTGAAATAATTTAACATTAAAAAATACCAAAAATCTAAACACCATTAGAAGGAATGCTGTCTTCATTATTTTTATCTTTTTCTGTATCCTTTTGAAATAATACATCAGAAGCAAAAAAATAAGATGCTTCACAAAGTGTCACTGGCTTATCTTCCCCTGGATTTCTGGTGGAAGAGGAGGGTGGCACTTTTGCACCAAACTTCAGTTGAAAGGAAATCAAACCATTGCTTGGTAAGGTAGAGGGTGGTGTACATTAAAGATATGGAGAGGACTGGTTATGATCCCACTCTATTCCCTTCTTCTTTGGGGTGAAGGAAGGATTTCTCATACCTGTACCTTTAACTGGTGGGGAGGAGCAAGCATAGAAAGAAATAGAAAGAAATCTGACATGGGATACTGGAATTCCAGATATTTCTGTTCCTAGAAAATGACAATTTGATAGGATCAGAAGCTGTAATTGGGGATTTGATCTGCATAAAATTCACACATTGATTTGTATCAAACAGCATTTTCTGCACACACAAAAACTTCCTCTTCCCTGCTTCTGTTTACTATGTGGCCTAAAATTCAAAATGCTGAGAAATGAGTCCATAAGCCATAACACAATCAAACTTTACTGACATCAAAGTGGAAAAGGATTTTTAGATCAGTTATGTTGACCAACATGAAACAGGGCTTTGACATCACAGTACATTGATACCATTCCCTGGGTTTGACTGCTCTTTCTTTTGGTGAAGACACTAAAAAGATGATACCCTAAGGACGCTTAAGCATCCCACAACACAACAGAAATATTAAACACAGTTCCATCTTTTCTTTTCAATGAAAAGAGAATAAACTCTGATATATAATACTAAGTCTGCTTGGAACATCAGAGATAATGTCTGGTACTTGAAGTTGATGTAGTTAGCTCCTAAATGAAAAGAATAGTGAGCTACTTCATTGTACTACTGGCTTAGTACAGAATGAATTGTCTCTTACTGACAC
>NC_056523.1:117599739-117646701 GCF_019175285.1 Sceloporus undulatus | reverse complement strand
TAATAATAATAATAATAATAATAATAATAATAATAATAATAATAATAATAATGTACAGAAACCTCTTTACTTCCCTAAAAGGATTCAGTGTGGAATCCAAACTGAAAACTGTGCCAACGATGCCATCATTACAGACAGAAAATGATTAGTTTTCTTGGAAAAGCATGTTATCAGAAAGAGAGAGATTCACTCTGACCAGGAACTGGCATTTATTAGTTTTAAATATGCAGCAGTTAAAAAGAGGGGACTCACCAGAATACAAAAGATTGGGCTGGCTGCAAAATGTTGATAGGCTGACTACAGTGCAGTTCATATTCTTTGGCTCAACCAGCTAACATTTTGGCCTGAAATTCCCCAAGGCTGTGAACAATTCATTGGTTCAAGAGAGCATCTGATGAGCAGCTTGGTCCTATAAAGGAACTTTGGCAGTCATAAGGTAAGAGAGGTTTGCAACTAAAATAGCATCCTAAGCTCAAAAAGAGAGAATGGAGAACTGCAGCATGCTCTCTCTAACACTTTCTCTCTCTGATTTTCTTCCTGTTTCTCCTGATAGGGTTGCCTTTAGGTAGCCATTGCTCAGGAATCACTTGAAGGCACACAGCAACAAGAACGTTCTATGCAACAACTTTTCACTGTAAAACTCAAACTAGATGTTAAGGGAAATAGCTTGTCACTATCATTCACCTGTTTTTTGTTTGTATGTTTGTTTTTCCCTTTCTCTCTCTTGGAAATGCATGTCTGAGCAATCAGAAAATTGCACATTAAGCCTGTGTTTACTTTCCAGTGTCCAATCACAAAATAAAGCATGCTAAATGCAAAAAAAAGTGACAAAAATCACTTTCTGGCAAATAGATGTCACTCAGCACTCAAGACATGAATGGTGATTTTTGAAACCATATTGGCTGCCAGAGGTTCTTGGAGGGCCAAAACCTCTCTGCTGAATCATCCAATATATTTTTCTAAACAACTGTTTCCCCGCCCCACAAGTATTTATAAATATTATTAATATTGTTAACATATTTATACTTTGCCCTATATCAAAATAATCTCAGGGCAGCTATAAATAACATTAAAATAACGAATTAAACAGTTTAAAACAATAAAAATAATTTAAGCAAGCTAAAATGTATATTAAATATCATAATGAATTAAAAGAGGTTTAAGAGATTTTTAAAAAACCTACTACATGACATCAGTATTTGGGATGAATTAATTTTCACTTGGCACCTGTGAAATGGATGTTGGTACAATCAGATGCCCAAGGTGAGCACATTGCACAGTTAAGGTGTTACAGCTTAGATAGCTCTCTCCCATGTTTTTACACAGTGTATTGACTTCATGGAGAGAAGGTGCAAGCAGGATTCAGGAAAAGAAGAGGCACTAGGGACCACATTGCAAACATAGGGTGGCTAATGGAGTGCACCAAGAAATTCCAAAGGAAAATCAGCATATGGTTTATAGACTATAGCAAGGCCTTTGACTGCATAGATCACAAACGACTATGGAACACCCTTAAAGACATGGGAGTGCCCATACATCTTATAGTCCTAATGAGGAATCTTTACTCAGGAAAGGTGGCCACTGTCAGGACAGAAATGGAGAAACAGAATGGTTCCCAATTGGCAAAGGGATTAGACAAGGCTGCATCCTCTCTATCCATTCAACTTGTGTGCCAAACATATTATATGAATAGCAGGATTGGACACAGAAGAAACAGGAGTGAAAATAGGAGGAAGAAATATTAACAATGTGAGATATGAAGATGACACCATACTACTATCTGAAAACATCCCAGACATGGAACAACTACTAAGGAAGATCAAGGAGGAAAGTGAACATAAAGAAAACAAAAATAATGGCCACAGAAAATCTACACAGATTCAACTTAGACAATGAGGAAATAGAAACAGTAAAAGAATTTTTATACTTGAGTTCAAAAATTATCAGAGAGGGGACTGCAGTCAAAAAATCATAAGACTAAGAATGGGGAGGACAGCTATGAGAAAACTAGAAAATATCACAAAATGTAAAGACATACAACTGAGCACAAAACTTGGACTCATACAAGCCATTGTATTCCCTATTACTACGTATGGATGTGAGAGCTGGAAAGTTAAGAAAGTAGATAGCAATTAATTCATTTCAGATGCGGTGCTGGAGAAGTGTGCTGAAGTTACCATGGATAGCCAAGAAGTCATACAAATAAATAATAATAATAATAATAATAATAATAATTTGTTTTATTTATATACCGCTATTCCAAAGATCATAGCGGTGAACAGCAAGTAAGCTAATTAGCAAGTAAGCTAATTTGCCCCCAACAGTCTGGGTACTCATTTTAGCGACCTCGGAAGGATGCAAGCCTGGGTCGAGCTTGGGCCCTTTTGCTGGTCTTGAACTCGCAACCTTGTGGTTTCGAGTGAATGGCTGCAGTACAGGCATTTAACCACTGCGCCACCAGGGCTCCAAATGACTTATTGAGTCCTAGAGCTTATCAAACCAGAAATAACTCTGGAAGCCAAGATGACTAGACCACATCATGTGAAGGCACGACTCACTGGTAAAATTAATAATGCTAGGAAATGTGGAGGTAAGCAGAAAGAGAGGAAGGCCACATGCTAGATGGATGGACTCTATTAAGGAGGTCATGGGTATAAATTTGCAGGACCTGAGCAGAGCAGTCGAGCATAGGGAGTCTCGAAGATTTCTCATCTACAAGGTCCGCATGGCCTGAGATCGACTCAGTGGTGGATAACAACATCAATAAATTGACTTCATTACACAGAGTAGTACCCCCAGCACACACCTTAGACAAGCACACACCTTAGGGGTGTGTGACATTAATTTCAGCATATTTTTGCCTCTGGACCAATTTAGACCCAGAAAAGGTATTTTTCCAAGTCAGAAGTCAACTACTGCATCATAATATATTAGGGGGAAATGCCTTTCTTGGGCCTAAAATGGATGAGGTTGTGTGTGTGAAAAACATACCAGTATTCCTTCATATCCCTCAGGAAAAATAAATTGAGGTATTTTCCCCCTTCCCCAAAAAAATAACTTTGGGGTCTTGTGGATGTGGGAGTCATTATTATTATTATTATTATTATGATTATTATTATTATTATTATTATTTTAAAAACCACCCTGAAAAGACATGCCTGGTTTAAGCTCTCTCGCCTGAATATGGTGGGCCTATTTCTTTTTTCATTCCATATGGTCTTTTAAATATTTTTGCTAACTACTCTGTGTACATGAGAGCCAGTGTAGCACAATGGTTTGAGTATTAGACCATGACTCTGGAGACCAGGGTTGAATTCCCAGTTCAGCCATGAAACCCACTGGGTGACCTTGGGCAAGTCACATGCTCTCAGCCCCAGGTGAAAGCAATGGCAAACCTCTCTGAACAAATCTTGCCAAGAAAACTCCATGATAGGTTCACTTTAGGGTTGCCATAGATTGGAAATGACTTGAAGGCACACAACAACAAACTCTGTATACATGCCCTTCATGTTATTAAGCAACTTTTGGTACTGCTCAGATATAACTCGTGTTACCTGAAGGTGCCTGGTTGAAGCTGAGTTACATGTTTCCCATTTCCCATTCCTCTTGCACAGTTGCAAGGAAGAGATTAGAGTCTTCACTTCCTGGTTTAACATAATCACAGTGTTGGCCAAGGTGTGGTCAGTTTAGATGAAGGTGACCTGCAGGTTGCACTCTGAATATCTATTGATTTCCCACCCCCAGATCCTGCACACCAAAAACGCTTGGCCTAAAAGAACCAGTCATATCCCCGAAAGCCTCCAAAGAGGTAAAGACTATTTTAGAATCGTAGCCATCCAGCCTCTGTTTAAAGACCTCCAAGGAGGGAGACTCCACCACTCTCCGAGGGAGTTTGTTCCATTGTCGAACAGCCCTTACTGTCAGGAAGTTCCTCTTAATGCTGAGGTGGAATCTCTTTTCCTAGATCTTGCACCCATCGTTCCAGGTCCTGTTCTCTGGAGCAGCATCTTCTGGTACTCTATTAGGCCTGAAGTAGCATTTTAAGAATTAGAATTGACCTTCTGGTCACTTTTGGTCCTGGAAAGAAAGATTACAAAGTACTGGATGTGTGTGGGAATAGATGGAATGCAATGCCCAGATGCTTATGCCAGTTTTCTTTGAGATGCCAAAATGTGGGCATAAAATGTAGTTCCAAAGGAAAAGTAATAGTAACTTCATTCATTCCTGTAACTCTGGTTTGACCATTATGTACAAAATAGACCAGTGTTAATAATGAGCCTCTTCCTTACTAAATATGTTAATCTACCTAATAAAAATAATGTTTATCCTCAATTGCCAGGATAAGGAAAACCATAAACTGCTATAATCTTCTGATTCATACAACTTTTCTTCATAGAAGAAATTTTGGAAAGAAGATGCTGACACTGTATTGCTACAGAAGAACATATCTGCAAAAATGTCTGGGAAGTGTGATCTCAGGAGCTCTCTTCTCAGCATGAAAGGAAACTATATTAATTTTATTCCGCTAATTTTTAACAAATCAGGGATTTGAAAGAAATTAACACTGCTTAGAAATCTAGAATCCTGATTCCCTCTCTGTTAAAAAGCAATCTGAAATGTATTTATTGATTTGGGAGAATGGGAAAAGGGCAGATTAAAGTGATCTCTAAAGGAATTTTAGTACAGTTTCAATATTTGCCTTTTTTTCCTACTCCTTTTCTTTCTGCTATTGGTATGGATACACTGAGCATCTATTTCCCAAGACTGATGAACAAGCTTGGATAGAAATAGCATGCTTTAAATGTGTTGGAGAAAGGTTTACCCAATACACATGGCAGCAGGTAATTTGCATACCATAGAAGTAAGAACACTGAAATTTTGCAATGGCAAGGGTTCAAGCAATACAATTTCAGTGACCAGATAACAAATGGACAAAGCAGAGGTAATGTGACATCTCTGGGGTATTTCACATGACACATATATACCACTATAATTCCACTTTAACTGTCATGGTTCCATCCTACAGAATCCCGGGATTTAGAGTTTAGTGAGGTGTACTCAGAATTCTCATCCATAGGAGGAAACTATAGCCTCAAAATGGAATCATAATGCTATAATTGTGTAATGTCTTTTAAAGCCAATATGACTCTATAGTTATCTTGGAAACATGTTGTGTTTGTGTTTTTAAATAACTACTGTTCAATGATAATATATAGGGCTTTTAAACAGGGAAAGACAAATAGTTTTGCTAATATTTCACTGTTAAAAACAACTTGTGCATTCAGTGGAAGTGGAAACTCATAGTGGGTCAATTGTGCAACTAATATCCTGTGACTTATATATATTTGAGAGGTAAGTTGTAATTAAAGTCTTTAAGGTATACAAAAATTAAAACCAACAGGTTTATAGCAAATCAGGGTCTAATACTATACTTTGAACATCATCATATAATCATCTGCATGTGACCAATGTGTGTGTCTCATATCCAAGAGTTTAACAAGAGTTTGTGTGTTCATTCTTACAATAGATTTGAGCATAAGAAAAAGTGATTGTAGTCTAGATGTTCTTAGATATGAAGTGAGACTGATGTATGCTCATTTTTACTATGCAACAACAAGCTCCAATAAATGCTGTGATTTATTCTGGAGGATCAAAAAAGACCTTGTCTATACCTTTGACTAAGGAAGCCCAGCTTCCCTGTCTGCCAATTCAGAGATTAAGTTCAAGTGGCTCAGGAGTAACTGCAGCATTGCAAAAATGGACATTGCAAATTTGATGAGTTCTGTTAACAGTTATACTAACAGCAGGCAAATATCTGTGCTGCCCATGAAAATTAATTCAATACATGGATGTTTCAGGGTAGGAACTTGGATGAAAATTGATACTGGGGGCTTAATCCTGTCCCTGCCTTCGCCTTTCTAATTCTGTGTGTTTATTCTAAATTTTGAAGAAATGCTTTCTAAATGTTTGCAAAAATTTCTTTCATGTTTGTGAACCCAGAAAGCTTAGCAGTGAAATGGTCATATTCTAATAGCTTGATTGTACTTTAGGGCGTTTGTTAGGAGGGTTCCTTCTGATCCCAGTAAGACAACAGCCATGTGCTCTGGGCTTTGTAATGTGGGTAGCCTGCTAATACTCTCCCTGGCATCGTTGCATTAACAACATTATGTGGGGAACTAAAAGGAACAGCCCACACCTTACCTGTCTGGCACTACTATATAGTATCTCCCTCCTCATGTTCAAGAGTATTAAAAATTTATCATAAACATTTAAAGAGGAAAAATGCATTGACTTTTCTGAAAGCAATTTGTTAATTAACATCAAAGGGATAAAATTTGACTTGCATTGCCTGGTGAGTGGCATTCTTCCATAGTCCTGGTTGCTATGGTGATGAAGGAAACTCGTTTGTTCCGGGTCATTCCTAAATTTGCACATGAAAGCATTAGAGATTACTGCTGTCTAATCAAGTTATATGGAAAAGTTTAAAGGGAGGTGCAGTGTTTTATAGCCACCAACCCACAACAGAATAAAATACAATTGCTGAAAAGGGGATTATCTGCTTCTTTTAAAAACATACGAGGAAAGTTCAAAATGCACTGAAAGCCTATTTTTGCCACCACACATCTTGATTTTTAAGATACTTTCTAAGCAGAAAATATGGACTTGCATTTCTTATTGGGCATTAATACATCTATTGCCAATCCGAACAGCAGATTCTAACTAATAGCTAAAGGATATGCCTTGCTAATATTAAAATATTTACATTCATTTTATGTTAGGCCTTTCTCATCAGTGTAAAAATGTAGAAAATGCCTTTTCATTTGAGGCCAAAAACAGTGTTCCAAAGATGAAGCAATTCAGCACTAACTCATCATTTCTACTTAGAGCAGGAGCATCATTAGGGGGGTGCAGGGGATTGGGCCACACCAGGTGACATCCTAAAGAAGCTGACACCACTGGTCCCAAACAACTGCCTTTGGGAAGAAATGGAGGTGTTCACCTGCATTCCTTTGAAACACTGAAGAGTGAGTGGGGTGAGTGAGGCAAAGCTCAGTGGGAAGAGAAAGGGGCTCCAGCTGTTTGGGTTTTTAACCATAACATTTTAAATTTATTTCTTAAATTTATTTAAAAAACATCACATCTTACCAAATTTTCCCTCTAAACATATGAAATAATGCACATGCAAATACATTTAGTCTGTGTGTATGCTATTGTAATTGAAATTTATAATTTTAATTTTGATATCTGTTTATGTTACCACTACTACCATTACATTCAGCGATATACGAGAATTACAATTTATGAATACCCTTAGTACAAAAAAACATTACTAAGGATGGGTGACACCATGGGTTACCGCACTGGGTGATATTAACCCTAGTGATGCCACTGACTTAAGAGTATCCATGATTTACTGATCTTGTGATAAAGGGCCAATTGGAGTAATATTTTTCATCCATTCTGTCTGCATAGTCCATGCCCAAAGAAAATATTTGACATAAAAACATCTGGACCAAGTTATCAAGGAGTTCCCAAATGATGAGTAAAAAAATTTCTAGGGCTTATATATCACATCTATTTTTGTCAAAAGGCCCTGTCCCCATCCCCCAAAATTGAATGATCTAAGTGCAAAAAGCATGACATGTAGGGAATTTGCACAGAAAGTGGGTGACAAAGCCATTTCCCCCCAAAAAAACTCATCTATATATTCTGTTCATGAAGATTCTATTTGGAAATGGAGTGATTTCCTATCTTGTGACAAATTTCAAAATGCTCCAAACCCAGTTGCTCCAAACCCAGATTGCTATGATGACCTTAGCTGGCATTCAAACAATAAATATCAGGAAAGCAATTAATGTTGATATGTACATTAGTGATAGCTCCATCAGGCCTAGCCTGGAATAAGGAAGAGCTCTCCCTCCAATCCATCTGCCTTGGTCCAGGCCTTAGAGGGAGAGAAGAACCACTGGACCTCATCCCCTTTCCCTCCACCATTCCCTTCTCCTTTTGTTTCGTGTCTTTTAGATTGTAAGCCTGAGGGCAGGGAACTGTTTGATTAAAAATAATAATTGTAAGCCACCCTGAGAGCCATTAGGGCTGAAGGGCAGGGTATAAATACCTAAATAAATAAATAAATAAATATGTAATGATTTTTTAAAAAAATAAAAAATAACAAATTGTGCAATAACACCCAAACAATCTCTAAAACACTGATTAAACCTGTCAGAACATAAAGTTTCATATACTTCAGTGAGTTTGATTGCAGGACAACCCCTCCTCACCTGTAGATACCAAAATCCATGGATTCACAAGTTCTGTTATATGCAGTGATGTAGTAAAATAATGTACCTTATAAAAATGGCAAAATCTAGGTTTACCTTTTGGATTTTAAAAATTATTTTCAAGCTGTGAACAGTTGAATGTGAAATCCATGGATAAGGAGGGCCAATTGTATAGGCTTTTGCCAATTGATATTTAAATAAATTTAAAGCTATACCTTCAGAAGAAAAACAGGAGCCTCACTTAGTGAATTTTTTCTTAATGTTTTGAATTCATGTATCATTTTATCATTTAACATTTTTAATCTCCTGGTGTGAAAGCTAAGAATTCATAATTAAAGGTTTAATTTCTTGCACTTATGTCTGGTATGGTAGAAGCCTTTTATTCTGTTGTCTGAGAACAGTTGTTTCATTTTTACTGATTGCCACTAAGGATGATACTTTTGTTGAACTACATCTGGCATTACTATACAAAACAAAACATCTGTGTATAAAGTATTCTGTGGAGGTTTGTTAAAGACTGTTGTTGTGTGTGTAACTTTCAAATTGCTTCTGCTTCACTGTTATTTATTTGATGAATAATTACAATTTTAATTAATGAAAACATGCAAGGGTAGCTGTGTTGGCCGTTCAACAAATACAAACAAAATTCCATCAGTGATGCCTTTATTGTTCAACCAAAATGCACAATATACTTGTTGCAAGCTTTTGAAGCTTCATGGGCTTCTTCATCAGGCAAGAAGGTACAAACCAAACAGGAGGGGAAAACAAACAAACAAACAAACAAAAACAATTGGAGATGTTAGTCAGATGCCTACATGTTGTTTCAGTCCTCAGTAAAGCTAGTATGCTGGGGAGGATATCTTTTGCAGGCAGGCTCCTCCTCCTTCTGGCCATGCAGCAATAGAGGGATTTTCAAAGTCCAGGAAATTTAAAGTCTGTTTGCATCTCAACAGGGACCCCTCTTTTGCAATCCAATATGTCTCCATTCCAGTGACGTCACAGGTCTCTTTACAGGCAGAGAATTTTAATTAATGTTTCAGAAGCTGCTTATTTGTGTATGACTGCACAACATGGACTAGGTTTATGTGATAGCAAAAATACATTGGTATATAATTACATATCTATATTTATTTATTTCCCAATCTTTATTATTTCACTGGAATATACCACTGAGCTCAAAGTATGACTCATGGGCTGCTATGTGGACCCCAATGCTGTCTTGTGCCAGAATGTTCCTAAAGCACTCAGAACTCTCCACCAAAAAGCCTGCCAAAATTTACCTCAAATCAGTCAAACCATCACAAGAAAGCACCAAAACATGGCCTTATGTTTATTGGCCAAATACCACAAAATGAAGATAAATAAAAACAGGAACTGATGAAAATAAAGCTAAGTCAAAAGTGGTATAGTCAGACAGAAAGGCTCAAGGGCCAAGATTGTTTCCTGCACTTGAAACACTTGGCCACCCTATTAACAATTGCCTTTCTAACTCTTAGCAACTGGGATGGTGATCTTCTCCCCCAAGTTCTTTTTGATGTTATTTCACTTTCTGATGAATGCTAACAGAAGGCTGGAATAGACAGGCAGGAAAAAGTGACTCAATCCTGCTTTTCCCAAAGCGGGTCAAAACCTCACTGATTAGCTGCACAGCTTGCTCCCAAGGTGGGTCAAATATGTATGGACAGACTGCATGGTGCAGTGTTAAGCTGTACCACTGGAAAAAAAATTGTTGCCTCCCCACCATACAGGCACACTGTCACACAAACACACCACCTGCAACCTCCAAGTACCTCCCACATCCACCCAGATGCCATCCCATTGCATGGCCACCTCTCTGATCAGCAATACAGTCACATGTGTGATGCTATGCTGGTACAGGACACTGGTGAATTGGTGTGCAAGTGATACACTGGCATAGCATAATCATTGAGGCTCCCCATATATGCTTCCTTCATCCCCCACTTCACTCCATGACCCTCTGTTGGACTAACTGGTTTGCATATGCTGTAATTACATCCATTGGGGTTGTCACACTTTCATTTCTTTGCTTTGCCACAGCTCAGCATTCACATCGGAGCATTTATATATAGGCATGAATATGTACTTTTTCCAAGCTAAGCTAGAATATCCCAGCTTCTTTTTGTTCCAATTTTTAGCCCTGGAGAACAGCTTGGTTTCAGTTTCAACCTGTTTTGGAGGCATGCATGATCTAAACACCTAACCATCAAAATAATTCTGTTTTATTTTGCTCATTGGTTTCAACCCAGAGTCACTTCTAAGACAAGAATTTATACCCTGAGCTGTCCAAGGTGCTACATGTATCTTGGGAGAGGTTTTAGCAGTTGGACAGCACCTTGCTTATAAGAATTTATATACATGATAAGTTAACTACAGTCACTACAGAAATTCAGGGAGGGGGCAGGAATAAAAATGTGAGTTGAGAAAAAGACAATGTATTTTAATTTTCATTTCTTGTAGATGTCTCCCTCTACCTTGGTTCTAAAATCTCTCCACTGGCTGCATGTCAGTTTCCGGGCAAGGTACAAGGTGTTGGTTCTAACCTTTAAAGCCCTACATGGCCTTGGTCCTGACTACTTCCATATAATCCTCCCCGCACACTTCGGTCTTCTGGGAAAAATCTGCTACAACATAAGAAGACCCAGAGGACCTTCTCATCAACCGCCCTCAGAGTCTGGAATGACCTGCTGGACAAGATCCACTCTATTACCATCTTGGAAGCCTTTAAAAAGGCTATTAAGATGGATCTTTTCCAGCAGTCCTTTCTAGACTAGGTTAGATCCATTAGATCCATTAGACTTGCCTCCTCCATCTATTGATTCTTCTATTGATACCGATACCAAAATTGATTGATACCATCACCCCCCCCCCCTCTACAGGAAGACTAATTTCTTGCACTAATCTGCATGAAATTTCAGTGTATTTCTGTTGGATAGTTTTAAATTTTTTGATGTTTAATCTTTTGGGGGGAACTTGATCACTTTTTTTATGATTGAGGGGAGGGTTGGGGTTTTGGTGTTTTAAAATTGTAATTTTTGTTCGATATTTTATTTACACTGTTGAAATGTGCTTTGATTCCTTTGTGAAAAAGTGGAATACAAATAAATAAATATTATTATTATTATTATTATTATCATCATCATCATCATCATCACTATCATCATCATTACCTCTTTTGCTTATACAAGAGAAAACAAAAGCTTTCAATTACAGTATGAGTACTATGGTTACCAACATACATATTCAGTTTCTCTGAACATTGAGGGTGTAGTCCACTGGATGAAAAATGCACTGAGATAAGGTACTTATGAAGGAATTTTGAGATTGATTTTGTGGGCTGCATTTACAGCTACAATGAGGGATCTCTACTGCTTTAGGAGAGTAGTCTAGTCTGAACAGGGCAGCCTAAAAACGGTGCTGATATCAATAAAGAGAGGGAAAATCATAATAAATTGAAAATCAAAATCATATAAGATGTACTTATAGGACGTGGAATGGAAGATTCAAAATTGGGATTTCTTAGTCCTCATAAACTAGTGCTAATTTGTTGAGCTTCTTCTCCACAAATAAGCTTCTCATGTAGATTTCTTGGGTTTACTGAAGTCTTTGCATGTGATTAGGAATCAGTGATCCATTCTGAACTAGGGTATTCATATTCATTAACACCAAAATAAATCACAGGGCTTCAAACAATGCTAATTCATAACACAGATGCACTGCAGAAGATGATGAGTGCAAAAGCAATGCTTTCTTTTGTTCTCTAGGCACTTAAAATAATTCCAGTAAAGTAGCTTGTTTTGATCACATGTAAAATGTGGTTCCTAAGAGAGCTCAGTTTAATTTTGCTTGCAAGAAATCGTGTAAAGTCAGAACTGTGACTTGTGACAAATTAGAGTGAATCATGTTACATCATTTGTTCAGATCAGTATATACAACCTGGCCTTGCAACACAAATGCACCTGTGCTCTTTCATATAAAGAGGACAATCTGTAAACTATATGCATTCACATTCACATTTTAGCATGATTATATTAGTTTCACATTGTGCCTGCTTGTTACCAGATATGATTTAGAAAACTAATATGTCATAGCCACCATTATTTTTCTACACATCATTTTCTGCTTTGTCTATTCTCCCAACCACACCCTTTTCCTTTTCCTCATGTAAGTAAAAAATTCTTGACATTTCAGTACAGTGGAGGCATGTTGAATTTTGTTACTGAAGCAAAAGCCTTCTTTGCAATAAGAATATTTTGACTGAATCTATTCCTGCTTTCCTTTCACTGACAGGCAAAGACTTTTTTAAAAATTCAAACAGGCTTTTAATATATTATTGTGTCAAGAAGGCTTTTATATGAGGTGTGTGCTTTAGTTACATTTTCAACTTTTGTATGTTTACATAATTTTATACTATTTTTAACTAGTTGATTTTAATTGGTTTTTTTTTAATTTATTGTAAAGTTTTTCAATGGTTTTATTTGTGAGCCACCTAGGGTCCCTTTCAAGGAGAAGGATAGTCTTCTTCTTCTTCTTGACTTTACTTCGCGAACAAAGATTCAGGAAGGATTCATCCATGCTTTCTACAAGCGCGTTGATGACGTTGGATGTATCCTTCGAGCCTGTGCCATGGATTTTTCTGATGGAGCGCAGCATGCACAGAACTGGCCTCACCCTTTAAACCAGAGGTTCGTCTGCTGAGGCCTTGACAAGCATGGACGGTGGCAGTGAGGTCCTAGGGTCATAGGTTTGATAAGAGTTTCCTTCTCTTAGATCAGGGGTCGGCAACCTACGCCCGTGGGCCGGATCCAGCCCGGCGAGGCCTTGGGACCGGCCCCAGCCCTGTCCTGCCACCGATTGCCGCCCCCGCCGCAGCTTCCATGCCGCTCCAGGTGCCATTTTGAGTTCTGCCCCCCAGTTGTCTGAGGGACAGCAACCTGGCCCCCGGCTCAAAAAGGTTGCCTACCCCTGTCTTAGATGGTTGACCTTACAGGGTTAGACAAGCACCATCTGCCCATGTTTGGCATTAGAGTTTTCCTTCTCCTAGGATGGTTGCCATAAGGCTAGAGAGCCCGTCCTGCCCTTTGGCGCTCTTGGTCAGATCCTTCAGTTGTGACCTGTCTGGCATGGGAGGCCCTACTGGTGGCTATTATACCACCACCAGCATAGCTCACAACTTCATTAGGGTACACAAGCCTCTCCCCCACACAGTCAGAGCATAGCTGGAGGGGAATAGGAGACTGAAAGATCACAGTTAAGGAGGGAGGAGTCTCTTCCTTCAGGCTATCCCTCGTGGAGCTGGGTCTGCCTGATCACTCCCTCTCAGGCTGGAAGATCAGAAGGATAGTATAGAAATTAAATAAATAAATAATAACTATAAATATTATACCTGAGATGCTTAATAACTATGCAAAACATGTAAGCAGTGGGGGGGGATCCAT
This sequence comes from Sceloporus undulatus, assembly GCF_019175285.1. Taxonomy (NCBI): domain Eukaryota; kingdom Metazoa; phylum Chordata; class Lepidosauria; order Squamata; family Phrynosomatidae; genus Sceloporus; species Sceloporus undulatus. The sequence continues at coordinate 117,632,963 of NC_056523.1, read as the reverse complement.
GAAGTGTGCAAGTGAGTATGGTCCAGATACCGCATGATGCCAGCTGAATATAATAGCAATAGCAAGTGCATTTCTATACGACTTATCATTAAACTAGAATTCCCTAAACAGTTTACAATGTGTAAGTCAATTGCCCCCGACAAGCTGGATACTCATTTTACTGACCTATGAAAGGGTGGAAGGCTGAGTCGACCTTGGAGCCCTCCAGGATCAAACTTACAACACTGTGGCTGCAGGACCAGCATATAATGCCAGGTAAATTTTATTTTAGGTGAAAAGCTCAGAGATGTAGCTACAAGGTAAGAAAAATGGGGGCATTTCTCTCCAATAAGATTCCCACACACACATTTTTTTTCCTTCGGTGCCCAAATTTCTAGCAATACAGTAACTTAAAACTCAGTTCAAAATTTAGAATGACAGTTTAGGCATCCAGAGAAAAGAGCCAGGCAAAGTTACCAAGAGAATATGAACACAGCAGATCAAAGACTTCTAGGCATGAATGATTTTCAGTGGCTCACTTTCTGGGGAGCAGTATCCTTATTTTGCCCCCACCCCAGGAATATTTGAAGCTAGAGGAGTCTTTGCAAACCCAAACAAAGGCTTTCATTCACAGGTGAGATGGAGTCTCTGTTAACAGCCAACACAATCTTCCAGTCTGTGTCTTGGACCTTCCCATTACAGTAGACATTGTTTACATTACAAGTAGTTTAAAGGCTTACATTGCTTCTACTAGGGTTGAGCATATCCCTCCATTATTATTCCAAAGGCCTGTTAACACCTTACATTTTGCTCTATTTGTTTTCTCCTCCCATCAAGAAAGATAATTTTATAATGTTGGCTATGGGATTTCTCTGTACACTCTCCTCTCTCTTTCTCTCAGTCTCTAAAAATAAGTATATGTGAAGGTTTAAACAATTTGGGATTAATGCTTTCTAGTCATTATCAATGTTAGACCTGTGTAAGAAGTATTAAATACACTGTTAGGAGGAAAGAATGGGAGGGAACCAAACCCTGAATTATCAACTCTGAGAGAATTGCACTTGAGGTTCTTTTCATTTATTCATTTGTTTTATTATTTATATTTTCATCTCACCCAGAATTATTTAATCTCAGAGGGCTATTTGGTCTACCCTCTGCCATACAGGAATACACAACTAAAGCACTCCAGAGATATGGCCATCAACTTCTGTTTAATGCCTTCTACTGAAGAAGAGGCCACTTACCTTCAAGGCAGTCCATTCCACTCTCAAACAGATCTTAATATCAGGAGTTTTTTCAAAGGTGTTTTTGTAATTTGAATCAATTGGTTTGTGTCCTAGTCTTTGGAGAAGCAAAAAAACAAAAAACCAACCAAAAACAAAAACAAAAACCAAGCTTGCTCCATCTTGTGCATGACATCCTTTCAGGTATTTAAAGATGTCTCTCATGTCATCTCACTCACCTAGGTATAATGGTGGCATGACATTTTGAAATGAAACAGAGACTCCCGCTGTTTTGGAACTGAACCCATGTTGAACTTGCATCTTGCCCTGGCACCTTATCCAACCACTGCTGCTACTGCCCTCAATGTTGCCCAAAATGAAAACATATGCTTGAGAAAAAATAATTAACAGGCAGGTATGATAGGGGGGTCCTCTCCATAATGAGAAATGGTGGATGAAAGTAATTTCCAACTGGAGTGTGTTAGTTTCTAACTAAAAATCTACAAGTCCTGTGGTCCCATCAGCAATGACTAAAAAGTAGAAAGTGCTAGCAGAGAAGGGAAGAAGCAATGTTTCAATCAATTTAGCATTGTGAGCATTCTTACTGAACAAATCCAAATGGTTTGCAGCACAAGCCAGACAGGGGTCAGGCATTAGTATCTAATTTCCTTCCATCTCCCACTTCTTAGATGGGGCAGCTGGAAGTATTCTTAATGTAAGCTTTGAAGATAATTGCTAGTCCAATGTCATTTTAAAGTGATTATCAAGTTGTGGTTAATGAAGGTGCTTATTAAAAAGGAAGCGAAGTTTTGATTCAAGTTCTGGAAACAGGGTTCTTCACAGCTTTGTTTAGGATTTTTAAAATTTAAATTGCATTTTTTATTTTAATAGGGCCTTTTTATACAAGGAAGTATAATTAAAGAAAGTTACTTTTTTAAAAAAAATATGTTTTAAAATATATAATACATATCCAGTCTGACATATTGGCATCTAATAAAAGAAATATTAGGTGTTTAGATAAAAATTTGCATTTTGATTGTGCCACAAAAAGCATCATTGTGCTGCTTCATTACAACAAATTTGTTAAAAGAGTTAACTGTTGAGCCAACCACCAACAGTTATATGAGTTTCAATTACAGAGAGGTATATCTCAGGGTCAGGATCACTTTTTTTTAAATGGCTGTGCTTCAATGTCAATAGAGATTTGCAAATAATATTAGTATGTGAATCTTTTCTTGGCATGGAATAAGCAACAGGGAAATCATCACCTATTATGATTATTTAAAGATTTGTACAATTTCTCATTTACACAATTCCAAAGCAGTTTATAAACACTATAAACAATAAATTGAAAACACATACTACCTCAGAAACAAAACCAATAAAACAACAGACAAGAGCTTTGCCACATTTTCTAAAGAATTTACCAAAATTAATGCATTCTGTAAAATTAGCAAAGTCTTCTTTCCAGGCAGAAAGCTTTCAGTATCCTTAGTTGTTTTGTTTTGTTTTTGCTCAGTTAAAAATCAACCTTTCTTGCCCTGTATATTGAACCACATTTATGGTGATGAGTTAGGCTTGTCACCACTTTTTTCCCTGTCTGATAAGCCACTAGCAGCTATTGACAACCAAGTAGAATATGATCTTCTTTATGATGGGAAAAATATCTGTGGAATTTGATCAGTGCAATGCAGAAATATGACAATTTTGTTTAGTTCGTTCTTTTATATGATCTCACCAAAATGTGAAATGAAACAGCAAGTGCTTGAAACATTTTTTTAACAGTGATTTTTTTAACAGTGACAGTGGGGAAAAATGAAATAGACTCAGTGGCCACATTAAAGAAGCTGGAAATTGGCAACCTTTACTAAAAATGAGATTCATCTTGCTTCTCCCCAATTTATTATCCTACGTTTTCTTGTTGTTGTTGTTGTTGTTGTTGTTGTTGTTCAGATATCAACTCCAATGTAGGATATCCAGTGTATTCTAGAATGGCATTTATAGAAATTGATCAGAGTACTCTAAATATTTCATAGGGTGTTTTATAAAGCCAAAAGAAAAAAAACATGCTTTAGGGTGTAATTCTATATACCATTACCAAACAGTGAAACAATGGGACATATTTTGGAATGGATATACACAAGATTGAACTTTGTGATGTGTAAACTATTAATCTCTGTTCTGCTGAACCTCCTTGTTTTTATGTCCAGGTCATGGGATGAATGGTGTGGGCATATACTTTTTGCCATATTGAGACTGCCTAGCCATGCAGCAAGTAATACAGTGGGATTGCCAAATTTGCTGAGGTTAGTGGGCACAGGATTCCCATGAAAGTGGAAAAATTGCAAATAAAAAAGCTACTTCCCCCACTTCCCTAGATAACCTCTCTCTAGGAATCTCCACCAAATGTTGGCCATAGAATCACACTGGAGGACCAACAAATGTTTTCTCTAGAAATCTATACACTCCCCAGCATGACTTTATGATCAACTTCTGGCAGAGTCACTCTGGGAGACCTAGAAATTCCTAAACATAACATATTAATCAAATCCACAAATAATCAAATCTGCAAATGTCAGAGCTACAAATTTGGAGAGGTGAATGTAAGTGTGTAGAGTGGTTGAAAGGGGGGGGGTGTTCTGTTGTTCTGATCCATCCCTCTTCTTTGTGGGTGATATATGATTTTGGAGGAAAACCTCCATCTGTGCCAATGGGAGATATATATATCTTCTTTCAATAATGAGACTCAAAGCAGCTAACAGTATTATTCACCTGTCTTCCTCGTGCAAGTAACAGCTGTGGGAAGAGGACACTAAATTATTTCATTCCTCCATCTTTGGAAGGAATCCAAAAAGATACAAGTCACAGCAAGTGCTGTTGGAAAATGTAGTACCTAGACTCCACAGACCCATTACACTGCATATAAGAGCAAACTGTTTATAAAAGACCATGTAACAGAATTAATTTACACTGACTAAGAAATGGAACATTTCAGAATGAAATAGAGGACTTATGCTTGCTTCTCTAATACTTCCCTTGTATTATGGGGTTTTCTTTTTAAAGTTGATTATCTTGTGTTTCAATGTTCTGTGACCACAAAATACATGTGTGCATACATACATAAACTAATACTTTGACTTTTATATAATATTTTAAATCATGGAATCAACCACAGAGTAGGAAGAGACCACAAGGGCAAGCCAGTCCAAACCCTACCATTCAGGAACACACAATCAAAGCATCCCCCACAGATGGCCATCCAGAATCTATGCAAAAACAGGATTTAAAAGGTAGAAAAAACCCACAAAAGCAGGTTAATTTTGCACATGTTATTGTTAAACTTGTGTTAACATTAACAGAAAGTAAACAAAAGCCACTCCTTTTTATAGTGCACCTACGTCATACGCTGAAAGCCATGCGGGGAGGAAGGGGTGGCGCGTCCCATAGGGATTAATGGGGCACGTGCCCATAGCGGGCACGTGCCACTGTGCCACCACACTGCCATGCCATGGCACCACCGCATGCACAAGCCCCATTTATTTAATTGGGGCTTGAGCATACACAGAATTTACTTTACGTAAAGCAAGGGCACACTGTACTTTCAGGATTTTCTGAAAGTAAAAAGGAGTGGCTTCTATCTACTTTCCTTCCACTTTCTGTTTGGGTTAACATTAGTTTAACAATGATATCATGCAAAAATCCACCCACTTTTTGTTGGTTTTCCAATTTCCCTCATGTGATAAACTCCTCTGTTTAAAAACCTCCAAAGAAGGAGACTCTGCCACACCCCGAGGGAGTGTGGTCCACTGTTGAACAGCTCTTAGTAGTGTTGCCAATCACCCTCAAAGGAAATCCCCCTGAAAATCCCGAAACACCCCCAAATTCCCCAGGGCATCTGATTCAGGGGCGGAACATCTGGTTCAGGGGATGGGACTTCTGGGTCAAGGGGCCGCAAAGTACTATGGGAAGGCAAAGGGGGGCAGGGACTTCAAGGTCAGCCATTTTGGGGGGTGGGGACTTCCAAGTCAGCCATTTTGGGGGCATTTTCAGCCATTTTTTGGATAGGAAGTGAAATAATTCCCCATAAACGGAAAGGCTTTTAATTACCCAATGAGAAGGTTTAATTCCCTGGAAATTCCCCATAATTGTTTTATACCCAGAAAGGCTTTTTATTACCCAGAAACTGGGGAATTCCCTGGAAATTGGCAACACTGGCTCTTAGTGTCAGGAAATTCTTCCTAATGTTAAGGTGGAATCTCTTTTCCTGTAGTTTGCATGCATTTGCTCCATGTCCTAATTTCTGGAGCAGCATAAAACAAGCTTGCTCCATCCTCAATAAGACACCCCTTCAAATATTTAAACAGAGATATCATATCACCTCTTAATCTTTTCTTCTCCAGGCTAAACATACCCAACTTCCTAAGTCACTTCTCATAGGGCATGTTTTCCACATCGTTCGCCATTTTGATCGCCCTCCTCTGGACACATTCCAGCTTGTCAACATACTTTTTGAATTGTGGTGTCAGGTGCAGCCTGACCAAAGCAAAATAGAGTAGTACTATTCTTTCCCTCAATCTAGACACTCTGCTTCTATTGATGCAGCCTAGAATCACATTAGCCTTTTTAGTGTTCTAATGCTAATAATAATAATAATTAAATGCAGTGGCATCACGGAAAACTGGTGTAAAGGGTGTGGGGAAAACTACCTCACAATGGCAAACATTTTAGAGACTGAGTGCCCAAACTGCAACCAAAAACCCACTTACTTATTGCAACGTGCCATGTCCCTCTGACTTTCTAGTAACAAATTCTGGCAAACTCTGTGCTGAGGTGATGGTGTGTGTGCCCACACAGAGGGCTCTGAGTGCTACTTCTGGCACTTGTGCCATAGGTTTGCCACCACTGATTCTAGATTCTTGCCTCTGACTGCAGCTACACAGAGCCATGATGTTGTATGAGGAACAGTTGCATTTCATGCAGCTGGAACAGCCACATGAAACCAGTATTTACATATATGAGATTACTTGAAATATGACATTTTTGCACAGAGCAGAGACAATAAAGAGAAATTCTGGTGACTACAGTCACTGAACAACTAAGTGGGAAACAAATAGTGGAAATTATACTAGAGGATGGGATTTATTATACTAAAGTATCTTACAATTATGAACAAATTAATATAAATTATTCTAACAATGGATTGTTGACAATTATTTTTCAAAGAATACTTTAACCAGCTTTAATCACAGAATTTAATTTCAATTTAATGTCCCTATCATTTTATACATTTCTGGTTTTATCTAGTATGACAATGTTAATTTCTTTCATTATATTCATACTTTTCAAAGCTATGTGTTTACTAATTCAACTCAGTAATCAGGGTTTTTGTTTTGTTTTGTGTTTTATGAGTTATATACATAAATAATATGCATTGTGGTATGAAATTGAGCATTAAACATAAGGGGGTTATTTTTAGAGAGAAAAGCCCTGGCAACAGATAGAAGAAATCAGGAACTACAAGCCTGTTAGCTTAACCCAACTCTGAAGAGATCACACCAGGATTATGCTCCTGAGTCCTGCAATGTAATTCCTACCTCAGAAATACCCGAAGAAGTATGCATTAAAAGCAGAAAAGATGGCATGATGTGATGGGAAACTTCCCTGTCATCTTAAGTGTAAGCAAGAGATTGATGTGAGAAAGAGAAACAAGGTAAGGTCTCCTGTTCTACCTTTCTCTTCCTCCATCTGTTCCTCTTCCTTCTCCAAACTGTAAACAACTAAAGTTGTCTCTATGTAGCATCCTGAAAATGCTTCCTTCCTGCTTCTTAGGATGCCCAGAAGTAGCCAAAGATCACAAAACACTGTTGCTATGCAAATAACTCACATGTCTACAGTTCTGGCACAGTGCAAATAGGAACAGGTGAAAGCATGGTGGAAGTGTATGAAGTCTCTTTAGGGGATGGCAATTTGGTTCACCATCTCACTTCTTCAAAATGGGAAACTTTTAATCTCTGTTTCTCTCACACACAAAGGAGCTGAATGAAGTCATATTAGTACAGTGTTGCTAAACTGTTATCTTTGGTTTTGACCAAATGCTAAATTCTGTATCACATTTTTATGGTTAGAATCATGAGCAGGCAAATCTGTTCAGATAATGGGAGTGCTGGTGATTCCCAAAGTGAAGATAATATACATTCAAAGCACCTGAAAGGTTTTACAATATAAAATCTATGCTTAAATTTTTTTTTAAAAAAAACCACACATAATTTTGATGAATATGCAACTATCATTAGGATTCTCTGACTGAAATTGTCTCCTCTCTTCTGAGCTCACAGGGTCTGCAAAAAGATGTAGGATGGTGGGGGAGGAAAGGGAATTTAATTCAAAATCACAAAGCCATTGATAACTTTGAGCTAAACCACTCAGCCTTAAATATCTCCAGAATCTATGTAAACCACTGGCATTTGGTTTTTGTTTCATTTTTTAATTTGTCAAAGCAAACGATGACATGACAAAGACTCAAGGCATTTTCATAGGAACAGTTAGATGGTAGCAAATCCCCCTCCCTGCACCGACTCCAGTATGCATTGCTATTCACTATTTCATCTGACATTATCCATGGTCAGGAATTTGCCTGTTCACGGATAGGGATAAATTGTGTGGAGAGATATCAGTATAAAGCCCTATATCTTTATATCACATAAACAAGGGCCACATTCCAAAATGAGGCATTAAGCAGAAAGAAATGTATATGGGCATTTGGCAGGACAGTTTGCAGAGTTCCCATGATTAGTAATCCTCTCAAGGCCTAGATAGGGCTTCAGCCCCTCAGAAATCAACTGGATGACTATGATCCCCAAAGCTTTTGAGTAGTTGCCTTGAATTTTCTTCTCTGAGAGCTGCCCAGACTCCATAGAGGAACTCCTTTGGTTGTTGAAGGCCCTCTCCAGACAGGCCCTTTGCGACGCGTCCACGACGTGCTATGGTTGCCTCGAGGCAGCGCGTGTACATGCCTCGCAACCTTAGCACGTCGTGCACGCACCGCAGTTATGCAGCACCTGACACATGGCGCACGTGACCGTTACGTCGCAGCTGTGCAGCTTCCATACAGAGCTGCACAGCTGTGACGTATATGCGTCGTTTTTGGCGCTTTGCGGTGCAGCAAAAAAGAGCCACTTTTTTGAGCTCCTTTTCTGCTGCACAGCTGTGCCATGCAGTTTTTATGCTGCGGCGCAACTGTGCAGCAGAGAGAGGCACTGAGGAGGCCCCTCTTCAGGGGGGTCTGTACCCCACCAAAGAAATTTCTTTTGGTTTCACATAGACAGGGAAGAGACACAACTACCCTAAAAACTATGCCAGGAAAGCCCAAGGGTCTCCCTGTCCAGAAAGCTGCTTTGGTGAGTTATTATTCCTAGGCTCCTGACATATATTTATTCTGCTTGTTTTATTAAAAAAGCCAACCTCCTTATCTTTATTTGAACAACAACTGTACCTCGTTAACAAATGTAAGGAGCTGGAGTAAATTTGACTGGTGTGACAGATGGCTTCACTCACATCATAGCCATGCTAGCCTGTTTAGCAGGAAGGTCTATGAAGAAGTCTGCCCTAACTCATACACACATAAACCTAGATTTCAGTATATTTAGGATACATATCATGTATATCCATGATATACAGGTCCATATTCTACTTGTCAGCTGATAGTTGAGGGAGAGAAAACAATATCAATTGCTGGAAAATAAGAGATGTATGGTGTTGTTGTGGAACAAAATGTTGTTAAGCTGTGCTGTTGTTAAAATGGCTTTTATTTATCCTTCTGACACTTTTTGGGAAGATCTTTCTTGAAGAGTGGATTCTTCTGTTTCTCTCTTTCTCTGGCCAGAGTTTCTAGCATTGCTAGAGTACATTTCTAATTTTCCTGCTTGTCAGCTGCTCAGAGATAACTATTGTTCACTGTAGAAAGCAGTGATAGATAGATTTTTCGACTCATCCAACATGGCTCTTCTTAGGTTCTTATGGAAGACTGAATAAATTCCACCTCCTCAGGTGACTGCTTCACAAGTATTACTACAAATGTTTATATATTGCAATGGTTGCTCTTATGAGCCACAAAAGCTTTAATGATTCCATTAATTTCCAACCTTGACAAAGAAGACAAGGACATCTTTGACTGAAACGATGGGGAAATGAGCTGCTGTAGAACATAGAGACCTTGAAAAGTTGGGTTCAGATGCTCACACTGCTTATACCTGATTCCCTTAGTCTGTGATTAAACAGCTTAATGCAAAAAACCAGCCACCATCCATATTCAAAACATATTTATGCTGAAGAGGGTAAGAGAGTTCTTTGCCATGTACAAAGAGTTTCTACAAAGAAAAGACTTCGATAAAATCACAGGTTAGTTCTTTTATATATATAGTCACGACAGAAAACATAAGTACATCATTCAGCTCTAGTAGAGTTTTATGCCGTTTCCTATTGACCCTGCAAATATTCACAGTGATGTTACTAAAATTCAGAATTTTGAATTCAGAAATAATGAGATGTTTGTGTCACTTTCAAGGGGAATCTGTGTTAGTTTGTTGTAGCAAGGCAACTTCAAGTCTTACAACACTTTATTGACTAACAAGATTTTAGGGTCTAGGCTTTTGTGGATGGCAGCACATTTCATCAGATGCATGGAAGGTTGCATCAGAATGGAGATATTTATATGGGTTTGAGCAGAATGAGCATGACATTGGGGAAAGATAATGCAAAAAAAGAGAGAGAAAGAGAGAGGTACTAGCAAATAGCCATCTTCACAATAGTCATTTGACAGACAATGAGAAATGATAAAGACATCCAGCATAACATAGGCTAATATGCATGTATGTAGTGATGAAAAGTCTTTGTCCAGTCCAACTGGAACTCAGCTTTGATAGAAAAGGCAGGATGAGAGGGGATGGAAAAGCAAGAATTACGCACACAGAATTATATAGCTATAGCCGCTCAATTTATTTAAGCAATTTGAGCTCCTTCTATTCTGTATTAGCCAGTTAGGTTGTTGTGGCCACACTCATCCCTCATCATCTCCCATTTCTTTCTAGTAATACCTCTCATTCTCTCTTCCTACTGAGGTATCGGCATACTTTTATGTTCTTCTTCTTGTTATTGTTCCCACTGTCAGTGTTGTTGTTTGTCTCCCTGCTTTGAGGGTTTTCTTCCCACATAAATAGTTTTAGTAATTCTGTACACCTTGAAATTTCTCCTAGCTTTCTGATACCTTATGCATAATTTGTGCAATTCTGATTATATAAGGATCAGCATTCACTTCAGTTTCACAAATAGGAGCATTAATTATTATTATTATTATTAACCTTTATTTATAAAGTGCTGTAAATTTACACAGCACTGTACATAAATTTTTTAGTCAGACGGTTCCCTGCCCTCAGGCTTACAATCTAAAAGATACGACACAAAAGGAGAAGGGAGTGGTGGTGGGGAAAATAATAAAATTAAATTAATAAAAACATAAAGCTTTTAGTGGGGAGGCATCATGAATACAAAAATGTTGTTCTACTAGGATTTTATGATAGAAGTTCTACAGATCATATCTTTAGTCTCAGATAACTATATATCCTAAAACAAGTAAGAAGATGCTATAGTTTCACTAAACATTTTCACATTTTAGTTAAATTTCTAAAATCAAATGCTTCTTCCCTCCTTTTTTCATAAGTGTCCATCGAAAAGTTCCATTCAATTTAGATTATCTTGACTACTTTAAGGCCACTTTCTCTGGCCTCCATTAATCTCCTCCCACACTTTTTAGTCAGCATGATCTTGATTACAGTCATTCTGAAACTGTTAGTAACTCTACTGCCAAAAATACCTATGAAAGCTTTTCTTTGGGGCTATTCAGCAGAAAACATCCACAGCGCGGGAGCAACAGAAAGCTGGGCATCTTGTTTCTATACCTCCTTACTTGCAGCAGAGGAGAGTTCTCTCTGGCTGAAGAACAGCTTTTTGTGAACTGCGTGAGCACCTCCTGAGGAGAACCATAATGAGTGCTCCACCTCCCATAAACCTTTCCATGTGATTCATAGAAATTGGCTCCATACAAACTCAGAAGCAGTATTTTATGAGCTGACAATTAACTTAGCCAAAAATTAGATTAACCACTCTTTCAACAACTGCTGCCTTGCTGCCAGGTATTCTTCTAGAAGACAAATATAGCATTTAAGTGCCTGGCTTCTAATACATGTTGATATCGTCAACCAAATTTTATCATCTTTGATTTTTGTTTTCCTAGAACTTTACCTTTTATATTAACAACCAACTTTTACTTTTCTTTTGTTGGGGTTTGTTTTGTTTTGTTTTTACAAGCCTGCCATGAAGAACATTCCTCCTACACTCACATCAAAGCTTCCAGCTGGTACTGATTGCTTATAAATACGCTCACTAAAAGTCTCCTGATATGTGTGGCTCTCTAGTTGGAGGAGGTGGAATCTGGCCATTTATTAAATTGTTTAAAGGTCAATCTTCTTCCTCCAAAGAACAATGTAATGTTTCCAGAATCTGGATTAAACAAATTAGTCAGTAAGTGGTGGTCTAATAATTTTTTCATGTATAGCCTTTATAGGAATTCTCTGAAGTACATGAAATTGTGGATAAGATCCTGCATTGGAAGCTCTGTCATTGTACCTATATATATTCTGAAACAACTCCCCAAAACCTGCCTTAGAAGTCAGAAAGCCTCATCAACAAAGGAATTTCCAAGGGACAAGGAATGAGGTGCTGGTAAGGCTACAACCAGCACTTTCTGAGCAGTAAGTTGTGACAGGCAGCTGATACATGACTGTATAGGAGTCCTTCCTGTTGCAAAGCACCTCACTGGTAGTAAAGGGTGGGATGTTTCTTCACTCACCAACCTGTTCCCCAGCCACTTGAAAATCCATTTGTTGATGGGGTTGCAAATTTAGGTTTTTTTTCCAGGGGGAGTTATGACAGTGATGGATCAACTATAAACATGAATTCCAAAATTTACAATGTTTTAAGTCTGGCTTATGACATTGTGAATACTGAGCAGGATGTCAGCCTATTATTGTTGTATTAGGAAATATTATTAATATTTAAATAAACTCTTTATTTCACAAATGCTTTTAAAATAATGCTATTGTGCTGGTCCAGAAGCTGCCATCCACTTCCACCCTGCTGAGAGTTTCCAGGAAAGAAAGTAGCGCTTGTAACCAATGGGCACAATATAGTACCAGTCCCTGTTGCATTGATTGGGGGGGGGGGGGGAGATCCAGTCTCCCACATCAAATAAGATGGGAAGGACTGCTTTAGACTGTAAAACTAAAACTTCTTCATCAAGAATAATATAGTCAAGAACACTACAAGATTAGTTTACCTTAAGTGTTTACATGATAGAGTGTCTTCCTCTCCTCAGGTTAGCAGACCATCTGAAAATAGAAATGGGCACTGAATAACAAATGATACCTCATTGAAAAATCTCTTCTTGTGCTGCTGTCAGGTTGCCTTAGTCTCATTAGGTGCATAATCCTCAGCTTTAGTTCTTAGGGAAAACCCAGACTCTTATAGAGCAAGATGCACTATATGGTGCAAGCTAATTTGAACCATGTAATCTATCATAGGTGCCTTCCTTTTCACATCCAGGAATAGCTGTCTGTCCTCCAGGTAGAAGAAATGGTTCATTTGAACCTTAAAGCTCCATGGTGCTGATAATGACAACCAGTTAAGCCACAAATCTGTAGTTCAGTTGTATAGCACACTGTTTGCATGCACAAAACTATTGGCCACAGTGCTTGGCATCTCCTGATAGGGAAGGTCTTCTGTATGAAACCCTGATGAGCTTCAGAGAATTAGTATATATAATACTGAGCCCATGGGAGCAAAGATCTAAGAGGCAGTCTCTAAATTCCTGTGGTTTTTGTCACGAGACATACAGAGCCTATACATTTCCTGTAGCCTCATAGAACAATCATCTCAGGCTTGCATTTCTAACTTGAGAAACACATTTCTAAGAGGAACAGTACATATTGGCCCAGCTTAGCTCTGGTGCTACCTTTGGAAATCTGCCCCCATCTTAGACCCCTACAACCTTTTCTTTGACTAATGCGAAGTCTGATCCTTCTCTAGCATCTGACCGATGGACTGTCTTATGGCACATTGTTGGACTCCACTGTTAACATATAGTTTTTTTTTCTTTTGAGTTTAGCCCATGCAAGAATTGGATCATGCATCTTGATTCAATAATGCTAGACTCTGACATATTTTGAACAAAACTTGAATGAAGATGCCTAGTAGCCTAGAAGAGGATACTGAGAGCCATGACAGAAAACAGTATGATCTCTCAAAAAGAAATGTCTTTTGAATTGTGTATAAAACTGATATAGTTAATACACTATTCAGTAATCATTCAAATAGATAATGTACACAGTTCAAAATATTTTTAAATAAAACTAAATAGGTGTTCCATGTCAGGAAAAACATGTATGTGTGTATGTACTAGGAGTGTGAAGAAATCTCATAAAATTATTCTTTCTTGTCAAGACAGCTGTCAAAATTTCATTAACCCCCATGGGATTTCTTGCCTTCAGTTCAAAAGTGTGACAACTGACTCTCCCCCCCCCCAAGGTTTCCACCATTTCTTCAAAATGTCTCTGCACAAAACTAGTGTATTTTCCATTTATGAAGCAATGTGTGCATGACAGCAGGCTGATTGATCAAAAAGTAGCAAGCAGCCCAGTCAATGCTTCTGCTTTAAAAAAAAAAAAATCCATGAAACAAGGCAGCAGCTCTTACAGTTTAGCAATTTACACAATTTGCATAAAGTCATTCAAAAGCTGTGCATTTGGAATTATATGAAAATTATATCTATATAGGTCACCCAATCATATAGGCTGGCACTTGATACTGTAGTCTTAAAAAACATGCATATGGCAAGTAATCTTAAGGTAGGTGGAGAGATGGCTGCAACAAAGAACAAGCATGGGATATATCTAAGAATTAAGATGAACAGCAGGAAAGGAGATGGAATAGGAGGACCTTGTATGTTGAAGGTTTGCTGTGGCTCACTTTCAAGACGTCTTTCCAGGATGACCATAGAAAGTCAGATTAAAATTAGGGATAAACATGTTTATTCACACATTTTGTTTCTGAAGATATTCTATAGTAAGATATAGTCTAAGCAATATAGGTCCAGGAAATGTTGTGTTCTGAGGCAAAGAAGCCAATCCTCCTCCTCATCCTACCTCATCCCCCCTACAGAATACTAATGGATTAAGTGTTCCTTCAGCACTGGTCATGGGGCAGCATCCTCTACCTCCCTTAATTTAGAGAGCACAGAGAAGGCTCCATGGCCTATGCACCTTTCTCCTCAAATTCCTTGTCACTGTTTTGCACTTCTGAGTACCTGCTAGCTGAGACAGTTGCCTCAGGCTACCCAATAGTAGGGTCAGATTTGAATTTAAATTGTGTTGGTGCTTACACAAACTTGGTTTATTGAGTGGTGCAATTAATATATATGTTGTTGTTGTTGTGCACTTTCAAGTTATTTCTGACTTATGGCAACCATAATGCAAATCTATCTCAGGGTTTTCTTGGCAAGATTTGTTCAAAGGAGAGTTTTGTCTTTGACATCCTCTGAAGCTGAGAGATTGCCTAAGGTCACACAAAAGGTTTCCATGGCTGAGCAGGGATTTGAACTCTAGACTTCAGAGTCATAGTCCAACTCTCGAACCATTACACTACGCTGGCTCTCCACAATGAAATGCATGTGTGTTAAAAATAGTAACATTGTTTGCAACAGCTGAAGATGCAGAAACAGCCCAAAGTGAGCAAGGCAGTACATAGGTCTGTAAACCTTAATAAGTTTGTTCTAAACATCCAAACTGATCTTCCTTATTGTTATCTACTTGTCCCCAACCTAAAAGAGTGCATAAAGACACTGATAACTAACATGAAGAAAACTATTCAGTTGGGAAAGGATGTTTATATCCTTCAAAAGCTTATGGCTAAGATCTGCTGTGTGAAAGTATTCATGCGACTAGTATAAAAAGTTTGAAGGTGTGGGCTTTTAAAGATTGTGTTTGACATATGCACACTGTAAGTATTCAGTATCACATGTAACCCTACAGTAAAGAAAATATGCTTCTTTAAATCACGCAAAAAGGTCAAGCTCATCAAAGTTGAGATTATGAAATTAGATGGGTTATCACAACATCTAAAATAAGATTTCTATTTTCTTTTAACCATCATAATATAGCTTACGTAGGAAAAGAAAAAATAATAACACAACCTGTCTTTTTTTTAGTTCTTCCAATAAAAGGAAAAATGGATCATATTTAATTTGTTTTTAAGCCCTATGTTTTGATATTAAAAAATGTAATAGAAACACTGTGCTTTGATTACATTATTTTAATGGACACCATGATTTTACTTATAGTACAATATAGATAATATAGCTGATAATCAGATCTTAGGGGTTATTTTTTTTGGTCTCTCTCCCTCTGGTTTTCTTTAATTTATATTCTGCAAGTTATCATATTATGCCATGTGAAAATTAAAAAACAAGCTAATTACTTACTCAGCAACAGCTATTTTGAAATATAACTGTCTTTATACAGTTATTGTTACTGTTAATGTTTTCCCTTTTTGTTTAATAAAATTCTGTTCTACCAGCTGAGATACTGTTTGTCCCCAATCTGGTCTTAAATAATTTATTATAAGTGTCCAATCCTTCTTAAACTTATCTGTAGATCCATATGTGATCAATTGGGTCAAGTTATCATTCTCCATCAGATCATATATTTCCCATAACCAGATCAATATACCAGTAATGTCATATTCTTTTCTTTTCTTTTCTTTTCTTTTTTTGCAAACATTATTTTGGCCTGGACCCCCATGTTAACCACACAATACAAGAGAGCTTTAGCAAATCGGACAGTATACTACTATATCGTATTAAATTATTTATTCACACAGGGGGTACAAATAATTTAACCAATTGGCTCCATGTGGGAAGATGTATTTGAAAACTATGCATATGTTTGAAGCATCAGCCATATGGTGTTCGAAAAACTCTCACCAGGGATAGGGAGTCTCAAGTAGTGTGTGTGGGGGGGGGGGGGGGGGGAGGAGGAAGCTAAGTGAAGATCAAAGAATCTATAGCCTTCTGTGATCCTCCCTCAAATTCCCCTCCATCATGTTCATGACCCCATGAGCATGGCAATGAGTAGCCAACCAAGGTGGCTTGTCATCAATGTTCGGATAGCTGGATCTTCATGATGCAAATAATTATCAGAATACAGTGCGTGAAGATGTTCTTCACTGGGTTGCTCCCAGCCCTTAGAATCATAAAATCATAGAGTTGGAAGAGAACTCAAGGGCCATCCAGTCCAACCCCCTGCCATGCAAGAACTCACAATCAAAGCACCCCAACAGATGGCCATCCAGCCTCTGTTTAAAGACCTCTAAGGAAGGAGACTCCACTACACTCCGAGGGAGTGTGCTCCACTGTCTAACAGCCCTTATTGTCAGGAAGTTCCTCCTAATGTTGAGGTGGAATCTCTTTTCCTGGAGCTTGCATCCATTGTTCTGGGTCCTGTTCTCTGGAGCAGCAGAAAACAAGCTTGCTCCCTCCTCAGTATGACATCCCTTCAAATATTTAAACAGGGCTATCATATTGCCTCTTAACTTTCTCTTCTCCAGGCTCTTTTTTGTGAGGAGGAAGATTTTGCATCTCAATTACACTTCCCCCACATGCCTGCCCCCCATTCCTCCCTCCCTGAGGCCTCACACAAGACCTCCCCCCATAAATCTCCCCCTCCCCCCAAAGCTTGGAGTCTGTCTCTTTCCTCCCTCCAGCAGGCTTTTCTCCTCTTCTCCTCCCAAAACAACTCAAGGACCTTGTGGAGTTGGGAATAGGAAAAGGGTAATTCTGACCTCCATCAGGGGGTGGGGAGGGGGCAGGAGTACTCCCTGAGTCTATATGAGGGCTGGGTAAAAAGATAAAAATGATAAATGGGGGAAATTATAAATGGGGAAAATGAGAAAGAGCTTAAGAAGGATTCTCATCATGAAGATTTTTGGGCACTCAAGACATCTCTTTATTTTGTGTGTTTCCCCCCATACGTCTTCCGATATTTTTTAATCCCTGTAGTGTACCAGTCATATTATGAATCACATTTTAATTTATTGAGGTTGCAATCCCTAGAATGCTTACTTAAAGATAAGCTCCATTAAACCCAGTGGGTAATTATTTCTAGGTAAGCCTAAATACTCTAAAGTCAGTAGATCCCATCTGGTCTTGGAAGCTAAGGAGGGTCAGCCCTGGTTAGTATGTGAATGAAAAACCACCAATGAATACCAGGTGCTGTAAGCTATATTGCAGATGAAGGAACTACCAAAATCACTTCTGAGTATTCCTTGCTGAAAAAAACCCTATGAAATCAGTGGAATCACCATAAGTTGTTAGGAGACTTGAACACACACACACAGAATTTCAATTGTGCACACTTACCTAGAAGTATGTCTGAAACTTACAACCAAATGTCCACATCCACAGATTCTTTATGCATTGATCCAATCACCCACGGCTTGAAAATATTCCAAAAAATATAAAAATTCCAAAAGGCAAAGCGTGATTTTTGCCATTTTATATGAGGAACACCATTTTATTATGCCATTGTATTCAATAGAGATTGAGCATCCAAGGATTTTGGTATCCATGGGAGGTCCTGGAACCAAACCCTAGTGGATGCCAAGGGCCCATTGTACTTCTATGTAGATGTGCATAGGATTGTGCATTGTTAAGACTCTCTAAAGAGCGAAACAATTAGTTCCTACATAGCTGAAATACTTTGCTGAATGTTTGAAAATGTTATTTAAGCTTATGATAACAAGAGGCTCTGTTGGTTTTAATTTCCACTACATCTTTTTTAAATAGGTTCCTTGCTGCTTTACAGAAGCTGTAGTATGGGGGAAAGCATACAAAGTATCAACTGGTGATAGGAAACCTCAGAGGAAAAACTATTTCCATCACAAAGTATTCTTTTTAAGGAATCTTTGAAGTCTGTCATAAGACTCTACATACAAAAAGGCTCCTGCTTTGTTTCTTCATTAAATTAATCATTTGAACATTTTGTGGAGGGAGTGGCTTCAAATATTTACTGTTGATTACTGAGTCACTGAGGTACTCAAAGAAAGCTCATGAGACTACATATTCATCGTCTTAGCCTTTTTATATTTTATTTTGACAAACCATCAGTTGGAATTTTTAATTCAAACTATTCTCGAATGCTGTAACATGCATACCCAGTATATTATCAAAGTATCAAGTTCTTTGATAAGAGTAATTAAGCATGCCAAGTTTGTTTCTCTGTAGTCCTAAGCCTGCAAACAGTCTTTTTCTCATTATGTTGCCACACTTAAAAGCAAATCCCAGAGCACTTTTGCTGGCACAAGCATATCCAGTGATAGAAACCTACATGCATAAAGCCACAGGTGCATGACCTCTTCCCTCTGCTCCTTCTTACATCTATATTCATTCAATGCCAGTCAACAGAAATACTCAGCCAGTATCTTGCAAGAGGATCCTGAGTTTAAGAAGACACAAACACTATTATTATTATTATTTTATATAGTGTTGTAGATTTGCACAGCACTGTACATACAAACAATAAATAGATAAGAGTAAACCTGTCTATGGCGAACAATCTAGGAAATAATAGGTAAATACATATAAAATACATAGCAATACAGGAAATGGTTCAATAAAACAGGCAACAAAAGAACATCAAATAGCAAGTGACAATCATGCAATGCCTGGGAATGCTTCTCTGAACAGGATGGTCTTCAACTCCATTTTGAAGCTGGTTAGAGAAGTGATGGCCCTTGCTCGTGGGGAAAGAAGGTTCCTGGAGTGAGGGGCAGCAAGTGAAAAGGGCTGAATTCTAGATGGGGCAGGGGAAATCCTGGGCTGAGACAGCCGACCTTGACTACCAGAATGGAGGGCCCTAGTGAGAAGGTGAGGAGAAATAAGGTCTGATAAATAAGGAGGGGTCAGCTCATGGAGGGCTTTAAACGTCAACAACAGGAGCTTAGACTGAATACGGAAAGGGAGGGGGAGCCAGTGAAGGGATGCCAACACAGGAGAAATGTGGTCAGAGCGGTGGGCGGATGTGATAATGTGTGCAGCTGAATGCTGGACAGAAATTAAAGGATGGAGGTGAGAAAGAGGAAGCCCATCCAGGAGATTATTACAGACATGAAGTCATGATACCACTAGGGCATGGACCAGAATCTTGGCAGTAGAGGCGGAGAGATATGGTTGGTAATATTGTATAAGAAGAATCTACAAGCCTTGGCTGTGGTCTGGATCTGAGGGATACACGACAGAGAAGAATCAAAGATAAAACCAAGACTGCGGGCTTGCTGGACTGGTTGAATAGAAATGTTGTCCACACAGACAGAAAAGGAGTGTTGAAGGGTGGACTTAGGAGGAAAGACAAAAAACTCCGGCACTACTCTGGCATGCATCCAAGTTACTGATGCTGAACTTCATGGAAATTATGGAATCATTGTCACACCTCTTCATGTTTTATTTGAATGAACTAAAAGACCACATGAAAGCCATTGAGACCACATTTAAAATTACAGCTAATATATTTTAGAGAGGAAATATAAATAAATAAAATACAGGAATGCAAGCTGTGGGAAAATACAAATCTAAGAATGCAATTCTCAGTATTCAGAAATCTCTTTCACATTATACAATTATCGCTCTTTAATTATACTTTTACTGCCATTGCTTTGTCATGCAAAATTCTGGGATTTGTCATTTGAGGATGCACTACAAGAGCACTCTGGATAAAAAAAAAATCTAAATATTCTGCAAAGCTATATATCTTAGTGTTCCATATGTTGGAGCCCTGGCAGTTAAAGTGGTATCAAAGTGCTACAGATGTGTAGTGTGAAACAGACCAGAGTCTTTGTCACAATTCCTTGCAATATCATCTACTGCTGTTAGAAGAAGACACTAAAAACGATGATGCTTCAATGAAATATTGGCTGAAATTCTGAATCAGAAGGTGTAGCTATGTCTCTGTAGCTATTTCTGCCTTTTCAGTGGCACAGGTCCCAACAAGGCCATTTCTCTGTTGCTTTTTTCTTTTCTTTTCTTAATTTTTTTCTTTTCTTTTTTAATTTTTCCCAAAAAAATTTATTACACCATGTATAATACATATTATACAATCATGTTTCATTTCTCTGTTGTTGAAGAGCAAGGGAATGAGTAGAGATGTCTTCAGCTCTCTCCCAGTAGCTGGACATACTGGAACATGTTTCAGATGCCTGGTGCACTGCATCCAGTTAAAAGAAGAGAGCTGAGCACATCTCTCCTCATCTTTGCACTCTCTTGTGACATGAAAACAGAGGTTTCACTAGCTAGGGTGTCACCGAGTGCAGAGAGTGTCATGCAGGAAGGTCATAGATTTGCCCCTCCAGCTGCTCCACTGCTGGATTTCCTCCCCAGGGAAAAAGCCTGATGATGGGGCATCTGGGAAGGCCACACGTTCACCCCTCCTGCACCAAAGTGGGAGGAGGACGTAACCAGGTGTCACTCATCCTCTAAGCTGTCACCTGATGTGGTCCACATACCCCAGTGATGTTTCTGCCTGGAACTGGCTGTGTTTGTAGGGGAGGATACACTACTGAAAAGGTAGGCAGACATGGAGCCAAAACAGACGACCCTGAAGGGCTGGCTTGATGCCGCCCCTTTGAATTTGTGGCCCTTCTGAAAATCCTCTTTATGTTTTAAAAGAGGTTGTGCTGCAATAACTGGTTTCTTCCCCCCACCCCACTGCCCCCATCCCAGAAATTAAGGCGCGTTACAGACTGCCTAAAAGTGGCGGTCTGCCGGTGCTGCTGGTTGCTCCGTGAGGGAGCTGTAGCAGCCAAACTGTGTGGCTCCCGCGTGGAGCAAAAAAGAAGCCCCAAAATGGCACTTCTTCCCGCAGCGCGGTTATGACGCCGCGAGGCGCCAATGGTGCACTCGCGACATCATAAGCGTTGCGCAACGTGCGGACGCTATGCGTCCGACACTTAATAATGGCGGTGCCTGTGTGTATAGGGCGCCGCCATTATTACGCCCCCGTCACGTGCTAGGGGTGAGGCTGGTGTGGACGCTAGGTCCCTGGCCAACCCCTAGCACGTGATGGGGGCACTTCAAGAGCCTGTCTGTAACGGGCCTAAGTTATTCAAAAGCTCTTGGATTGATGGGTAAAATCTCTTACAAATTCACATGTGTGTGTCTGATTTATTTGTGAAATAATGGAGGGTATGAGACTGATAACTAAAAGTGCAGGGCCAACCTGTTCCCTTTTTTCATGTATTGGTATCCTGAACAGCTGAACAGGGATCTTGTTAAATGGCTGAACCCTTTTCAAAGATATATGCTGAAAGAATTTCTCAGGTTTCATTGCAGATGTGGTGATGGGGCCAGATAATTAATTTCACTACATCTCTTTCAAGCCTTTGCTGCATCCTATTTTTAACAACATGAACAAGAGGTGGGATTGGTATGTAAATTAAATAGAATTGGACTTGGGAGTCCTTTCTCAGATATCAACCTGGCATATTACTACTGTATTCCTATTGTAAGATATGTATCATCTTTTTTTCTAGGATAGCATGGTAGAATTTGATTTCATAGAATGAATACAATTTCATTCTAGTCTCAGACAGAGGGTAAGAAATGAATTCAAAGATATATTTAAAAAGGGACAAATGCCTAATCGTGAATAAGCTGCCAGCTAAGTGCCTATGCCACTGAGTGCATGAAATACATTCAAAAACATGTATATAAAATGGCACACCATACACTATACAAGCTCATTATGGAAATGTGTTAGTGCAAAGTTTTAAAAAATCAGATCCTATAAACATATACCATTAAGTTTATGTTAATAAAATATTTTGCTCAATATGCTTTAAATTATTCATTTGTAGCTAGTCTAAAAATATAAAAGGCTTCTTATTATCATTCAATTTACATGATTACTTTACTTTTGCATTTCTTTTCCTTTAACATAAACAGAGTGTAAAATTTCCAATGAGCTTGTCGATATTTAAAATGTGTACTTTTTATGCACAAATTGACGCTGTTAACTTTCTGATTACTATATGGATAATTTCAGTTTCTGATTTCAAACTCACTTACATATCAGTGAAATTACTGTGTTTTCTGATTTGAGTCATTATTCCTCTTCTGATTAGACACATGCTCCTCTTTAAAAAGCAACAACATAGTTTTGTTACATAGTTTATTACCCACATGAACTTAGATTCATGCCCTCTGTTCAGCCATATACTGAGCAGACATCATTACAAAGGCCACTGAGAAACTGCTCTTAGGCATTCTGGTACTGTGTATTAAATATCAAATATATACAAATGTCAGGGCAGCTGTATTGAGCAAAAGGCAAGGTCCATATTGTGGTAATATCTTTTGGTAGGCCAGTAAAGGAGACACAATATTTCTGTGCAAGCACTTGAAAGCACAGGTTTCTTCATCAGTCAATGATGTTTAAAAGATATATAGGGGAAGCAACAATATTAACATCGCAGAGTTTGCATGTTGCCTTGAGATGCAGATTATCAAGTCAGACTCATCAGGCTACACCTGCAATGGTTCAGAGCCTCATGGGAGTGGGGGAAATAAAAGAACAAGAATAAAATTTGGTTCTCCAGTGGAGAATACAACCCTTACCTATTTGTGTTTATTTGGTTCGAAAAACACCTTTAGAGGAGGAGAGCAGTGAGGAGGTGTCCTCTTTCCCAGCCCTTCCCATGCATTCTGCTGTGGTTTTTGACTTGCTATTGCTTGTTCCTTGTCCCTGTCACCTATCTCATGGAAACTGATAACTGCCTTTTCACTCAACCCATACCTTACATTAAACACAGCTACAAAACACGTCTTGTTCTAGAGTGATCGTCTTGGATTACTTAAGCAATAAAGACATCAGACAATTTCTTTATTTTTTTCTAGTTGTTTTATTTTATTTTATTTTTAAACCACCTTTTCCTCAAATGGGAACAAGGTAGCTTATAACATGAATTAAAACTAGGTACATGAACTGAAATCTAGTAATAGAAAGAGCCAGTGTGGTGTAATGGTTTGGTCATTGGTCTACAACCTGAGAGCAGGGTTCAATTCACTGTTTAACCATGGAAACCATTTGGGTGAGTCATATTCTCTCAGCCCCAGAAATGACTTGGAGGCAAACAACAACAATAAAAAATAAAAAGTTTTAAAACAAATAAATACACTACCATATTAAAACATCAATACTTTAATATTTGACAAGAACAGTAAAAAAAAATGTAGCAAAAACTGCATTAAGGACCTTGTAGCCACTTTGTCATCAAATGCTTTTTGTGATAAAAATGTCTTTTAACTGCTAGTGGTTATCTTTTTCTATACCACTTGTTTTTTAATTAATTAATTACATTTATACATAAGGAAAATTTATCTAAATGGAAACCTGGTAACATTTTTAATGTACATTCCTTTTAAGCAGCCTTATTGTGCTTCTGGTGTTGTAAGAATCCTTGGGAAAGAAAAATATTTAGGCATTGCTACTTCAAAGATCTGCCTATGCTGTTAGTGGCTTTGAAAGGATGGCTCTAACTACCACTAGTGACTGCTCTAAACTAACAATGAACTCATCCTCCTGAATGACTCCCAATATCTAGCAATGTCTTAAGTGCTAACATACAAGTGCTAATTTGTAAGAGGAGAAGGAAGTATCATCTTTTCCCAACAAATGGAAGAAAATATATTCACCTTGGAGTATTTCTTGCCTAAGAAATTCATGGGTCCATAAATCAATAGGTGACTTGAAGATACATACAAACACACCCATAATAGGACAAAATCCACCAGCAGCAATACCATATTGGCTCAGCTCCAAAGCATAAAATACTTTATGCAAGCTTTTGGGGTTTTGCTGGCATTTCCATCAGTCAAAAGAGTTAAAATCATACAGGAGAAAAATGGTGACAACATTAAGAGTCACAGGCCTACATTCTATTAGAGATGTTGACAGTTAAGATTTTATTGAGAGATATCAATGCAAGCAGAGACTATTCTCATTACTGACCACGTGGGACAAGAGACAAAAAGCAATAAAAGACAGATAAATTTTCAGCTTTATTAGCAACAGAAAAGTAACTTCTCTAGAGATCCAGGGAACTTGAAGGCACACACACACACACACACACACACACAAAGACATGTTTACCATGAACCAAACTCTGCTGAATTCCCCTTTCATCATTAATAAATAAGTATAACTTCCCCCCATTTTTTTATCTTATAGGATATACATTTAACAGTTAAATGTTCACATGCTTTTTGCTGAGATATGAGGTTGTGGCATCACTAGCAACTCTTTGGGAAATCTTCTATCATGTTTTGATTCTCATTAATTAACAGTGTTTTTCTTTCTTTTTTATTTTGTTCATTTAAAAAGAAGAACACATTTAAGACACAGAGGGGATGGCTATAGTTCTCATTTTTGTAACCCATGTTATTGGTTTTTTTGTCTGTGTGTGTGTTTTTGTTTCTTTGCAGTTGATATAATTCTCTCTCTAACAGGTTCAGTTTGAAACATTTAATTAGAAACCTTTAAATAATAGAACACCATCCAGGATCTAATGGTGTATATCCACCAGGTCCTTTACTTCTAACAGAACTGGCAATTCCGCATCCCTTGCTTGGAGCAGGGAGACTGGGAAGCCTCTAGACCACCATAGAGGACTGCAGCAGAAGGCTGATGGGGGAAAGTCCTTGTTTAGCTGCCACTGATATGGAAGGACACCACATGAGACAAAAGTATGACATTGGGTTAGGATTACTGTAAGTGTCAGTCATAGAGTAGATCTATATTATATAAACAAGTCTGATTTGGAAAGATGAGTTACATTCTCAGGTGGGAATTCCACTGCCACTGTAGTTCTATGAAGTGGCAAAGAAACTCCTTCCTAAAATCTGTCTCAACATAGAGAAGATGTAAGGCATAAATTCAAGCATCCTTGGTAGCCAATCATATAGGGAAACAGGCAAATTAAGCCTTCGTTGTTTTAATTAACCTTTTTCTCTCTAAGGACTCTCTCATCTCCTTCCGGTTCCTTCTCTGCAGCTTTCCTTCTATTCCCACACCTTTGTCTTGTCTAGTTATAGCTTGCTCAATCAATTATTCTATAAAGTCAAAAACACAGAAAGCACTAATGTGAAGGCATGTATAAAAAGAACATGCATATGAACTATGTGAAAATCAGAAGTCAAAAATGCATTTGCATTTTGTGTACAATTGTATAACTCATGCTATTTTCCCCCTTCATTATCCTTTTGTCCAGTCTCTATCAATTAAAATGTACAGGGTCATTTTTGTTATTACTGGTCGAAGTATTGTCACCAGCATGTTGTATTACTATATCTAACTAGTCAGTAAGGGATGTTCCCAAAGTGATTTTCTCCTCACTAGATTCTACATGCAACACAAACCCAAATTCATGTGGCTTTCAAATACCATAACTAGGCATGGCTCTTTCTTTATGAGTGTCCTTGAACAGAGGAAGTTACACTGCTGGAAACAGCCGTCCATTTCCTATCATTTTCCAAATCTGAAATAAGAAAATTTTCCTGTTTCCAACCATAACTAAAATAATTTTGGCCATAACTAAAATAATGTCAACTATAGCAAAATAATTTTGACACATGACATTCAGTGATAAAGTTGCTGCTTTCTTGGGGTTGTTCTCATTCAGCTCTAGGTAGTGGGCACATTTTTCTGCCACACAGAAAAGACTGGATTGGATTGCGTGCACCCTGGTGATTTATCCCTGATGAGGGTCACAAGCATGGCTTATATTATAGTATAGCCAGTCCTAATCGTGTGAGGATAGGTAATAAATACATTTTAGCAAAAGAGCAACCCAGGGCAACAGCAACCACATTATAGTAATGTGCACATTATAATAATATGAATTCAGTCTATGGGTGTCCATGAAATATTTCTGTGGTTTATAGGTAAAACATAAACTTGAATTGTTTGCTATATCAAAATCAGCTATAATCCAAATCAACTGTATTCCAAACAAGATATATAAAATTACAAGGTACAAAAGTATAGACCTCTGATTTTTCTCATTCAGTGTTTGTTCCTAAAGCTGAAAAATAAAAGGAGCACCAAAAGAAAAAGAGGTCAAACTCATAGTTAGTGGGTGAGCTAAGGTTAGCAACTTAAACTGCTTATTTCAAAGAAGAAGAATAAAATCTGCAGCAGTCCAGCATCTTATAGTACATCTTCCTGGGGAGTAACTCTGAACAGGCACATAACTGCATTTTTGTTTTGTTTTGTTTTTGCAGTGGCTTTCCACCTCGCTTCAGTAAAATGACCTTGGTATTCTTCGGTATTCATACAGAAGTCACTTTGCCACTTAAAGTTTAAAACTACTTGCCTCCAAGCCATCAGGCTGGCATTTTTATTCAGCTCAGGCAGCATTTGTTAATGCCATAAATGTCAGAGTTGATCAAGATTTCATCTGGGCTTTCCTTTTCTGTTATTGATTTGCATTTTATCACATTTATTCTGAACATTCACGAAGTCCACCAGATTCACTTATGCCCCTCGCCCAGAACACACAGAGAGAAACATGAAAGAGGATATGATAAAACTGTTTATGTACAAGTTCTTGGAAGTCTTGTATTCACTCTTGGGGGGATTAAATGGTAATTCTAAGATCAAGCTCATAGGGTTGTCATACACAATTGTCTTCTAAAATTGAAGGAAATGCATTACCTATCTGGAACCAGGCAAGATTTTTAAAGGCTATTTTTCTCCATGGTAGTTTTCTTTTCCTGAATTTTCAAAGTGAAGTAAAGAAATAAGAAAATAATTGCATCTGGTCATTTTGCTGGAGAGCATTCAGCCAGCCATGCTCAGTCTTAGTTTCAAGGTGCCACTCCAACCGTGTGGTTTCCTTCTTCTTCACACAACAGCTAGTGAACTACCTGCCTGGCTTCCACTATCAAATAACACTTAACTGTTTAAAATAAATCAGGCTGGGGAGTCTTAATCCAGTCAATGACTATTGCTTTTCTCTTTGATATTACTTACTATGATCAACAAATGCCATTTTTTGACTGAAAGCAGAGATAGACAAACTGTCCCAAAGAGTCCCTTCCTTGGTAATTATTTCCTTTGCTTCAAGCATATTGTCACCATGTTACATTTCACTTATATGTACATATAACCCTCACTTAAATTCACAGTAATGGGAAGCCACATACATGGCAGATGCAAAGTGGAGATATATAAAGATATATTTTGCACTACATCTCTCAGAATTTCCCCAACCAGCTTGATCATTGGTGGGGGGAGGCGTGCCCCTAACAGCACACGAATTGTTTATTTTTTATTTTTTAAAAATTGTTATATAGTCAAGGAGGGTTTGGAGTACACAGGAGAAGCTGGCCTGGGAACATGGTTAGAGGGGGGCCCTTTAATTTTCCACATTTTCTTTTCCCTTTTTCCTTAAGGGGCTTGTGGGTACTTCTGCTCAGAGGAAGTGAGTCAGAGACTTGCTCTGAAAGGAGCTAGTCTACATAACTATAAGGCCAGTGAATTGAACTCAAGGACAGAGTTTGGGGACAAAGGCCAAGGCCAAGCCATCAAGGGGTCTCTACATTGGTGTTTAACAGGGGAAACCCACAGTTTTGTTTCAGAGCCTCCTTAAGACTTCTCAGTATGGACAGTGACGGCCCTGCTGCAGTCACCTGCAACACCTGTGGGATGTTTGTCTTCTTGCCTAGGGATATGGGGAACTTTACCTGCCCCAAGTGCAAGTTGGTAGCCCTCTTAGAAGAGAAAGTACAGCAGCTGGAGGCCCAGGTTGCTACACTTCAGCGTCATAGGGAGCAAGAGGTTTTCCTGACCAGAATGGTCCAGATGGTCCTGGACAGGAAACACACAGAGAAAGTTGCTGGGGAGGAGGAGGTCACTTCACACACCACAGAAGTAGATACTTGGAGGAAGGTCACACACAGAAGTAGGGAAACCAAGGAACATTATGTTAGTTTACAGCTACAGAATCGATCTCAATCTCTCTCTACTATCAAGGATGATGAGGAACAGCAGCAGGGACAGACCTTAGGGACAGAGCAGGGGACCCAGAGAGCTCAGCCAAAGGGAACGGCCGCTGCTAAGCCTCAAAGGAGGCGAGTGGCAGTTGTTGGGGACTCTTTGCTGAGAGGCACTGAACCAGTGGTTTGTGGGCCTGACAAGATGTCTCGGGAGGTGTGTTGTCTCCCTGAGGCAAAGATCCATGATGTGACAGAGAGGCTGACAAGACTTGTCAAGCCTACTGACCATTACCCCTTTCTTTTGGTTCATGTGGGAACCAATGATACTGCAAGGCATAGCCTTCAGAATATCGAAAGGGATTATGAGGCTTTGGGTAGGAAGTTGAAAGAGGTGGATGCACAGGTTGTCATCTCCTTTCTTCTCCCAGTTGAAGGGCATGGTCCAGGAAGCCAGAAGAAAATAGCGGATGTAAACAATTGGCTCCGCAGATGGTGCCGCCAAGAATGATTTGGAGTCTTGGATCATGGGCTTCGGTTCCATGAGGAGGGACTTCTGGCAAGGGATGGGTTGCATCTCACACCAGTTGGCAAAAAAGTCTTTTCCAATAGTCTCAAAAATTTGATCAGAAGGGCTTTAAACTGAGATATGTAGGGGAGGGAGACAGTATTCTGGAAGGCAAAAAGGCTGGAGAAAATAGTAAAACTGTCATAGAGGGAACAAGGCAAACAGTGCAAGGACCCAACAGTTGGAGGCAAAAATGTTTGCACAGGCAACAGGTAAAGGGAACACATGGTCTTAAATGTCTCTACACTAATGCACAGAGCATGGGAAATAAGCAAGATGAACTCGAAATCCTAGTGCAACAAAGCAAATATGATATAATTGGCCTCACTGAAACCTGGTGGGATGAATCTCATGATTGGAATGTAGAAATAGAGGGATATAACCTTTTAAAGAGAAACAGGCCAAACAGGAAAGGAGGAGGAATAGCTCTATATGTCAGGGACATTTACACCAGTGAATAAATCCAGGACATCAATCCTGGAAGCCAGGTGGAGAGCATCTGGATAAAAATTAAAGGGGAAGGAAACAACAAGGATGTTATTGTGGGAGTCTTCTACAGACCCCCAAGTCAGATGGAGGAATTGAATGATGCCTTTCTAGAACAGATGACCACACACTCAGAAAGGAGAGATGTAGTAGTGATGGGCGACTTCAACTACCCTGATATTTTCTGGAATTCAAACTCAGCCAAATCCTCAAGGTCTAGTAAATTCCTCACTTGCCCGGAAGACAATTTCATGGTCCAAAAGGTGGAAGAGGCAACAAGGGGGTCAGCTATTTTAGATTTGATCCTAACCAACAAGGATTACTTGGTTAATGAAATGCAAGTGGTGGGATCCTTAGGTGGTAGTGAACATGTTCTCCTCGAGTTTTTTATACAGTGGAAAGGGGAAGCCAGGCATAGTCAGACATGCATTCTGTCAGACTGTTCCAGTGAGGAAGAAAAATGGGAGGTGTCGCAAGAAACCAGGATCAATGACCAAGGAACTTTCAACTCAGCTAAATTTTAAATGGAACACATATAAGAAATGGAAAAATGAGGAAACCACCAAAGAGTATTCAAACAAATAGCTAGTATGTGTAGAGATAAGGTCAGAAAAGCTAAAGCACATAATGAACTCAGGCTTGCTGGAGAGGTTAAGAATAACAAAAAGGGCTTTTATGGATATGTCCACAGCAAAAGGAAGAAGAAGGAAACAGTAGGGCCACTGTGTGGAGAAAATGGCAAAATGCTAACAGAAGACAGAGAAAAGACAGAATTACTCAACTTCTTTCTTTGCCTCAGTCTTCTCAGAAAAGGAAAAGGGTGCAAAACCTGAGGATAATGGTGGCAGAGGACAGAATAGGGGAATTACAGCACAGAATAAGTAAAGAGATAGTACAGGAATACCTGTTTAAACGCTAAATGAATTTAAGTCTCCAGGACCAGATGAACTACATCCAAGGGTATTAAAAGAACTGGCAAATGTAATATCGGAGCCATTGGCAATAATCTTTGAGAACTCCTGGGGAACAGGAGAAGTCCCAGCAGACTGGAGGAGGGCAAACATTGTCCCCATCTTCAAAAAGGGAAAAAAAAAAGATCCAAACAATTATCGTCCAGTTAGTCTGACATCAATACCAGGAAAGATTCTAGAGCAGATCATTAAAAAGAGAGTCTGTAAACATCTAGAAAGCAATGCCACAATCACAAAAAGTCAACACAGGTTTCAGAGAAAGAAGTCATGCCAGACAAATCTTATCTCGTTCTTTGATAAAGTTACCAGCTTGTGAGATGAAGGGAATGCTGTGGATATAATATATCTTGATTTCAGTAAGGCCTTTGACAAAGTTCCCCATGACATTCTTGCAAACAAGCTTGTAAAAGGTGGGCTAGAGAAGGCAACTGTTACATGGATTTGTGGTTGGTTGACCGGACGAACTCAAAGGATGTTCAACAATAGCTCCTTTTCATCCTGGAGAGAAGTGACCAGTGGAATCCCACAGGGCTCTGTCCTTGGCCCAGTACTGTTCAACATCTTTATCAATGACTTGGAGGAAAAAATTGGGGGAATACTTATCAAATTTGCAGATGACACTAAATTAGGAGGAATAGCTATTACTCCAGAGGACAGGATCAAAATTCAAAATGACCTGAATAGACTAGAAAGCTGGGCCACAGCTAACAAAATGAACTTCAACAGGGAGAAATGTAAGGTACTGCACTTAGGGCGAAAAAATGAAATGCACAAGTATAGGATGGGGGACACCTGGCTGAATGAAACTACATGTGAAAGGGATCTAGGAGTCCAAGTAGACCACAAGTTGAACATGAATCAACAGTGTGATGCGGCAGCTAACAAGCCCAATACGATTTTAGGCTGCATCAATAGAAGTATAGTGTCTAGATCAATGGAAGTAATAGTGCCACTATATTCTGCTCTGGTCAGGCCCCACCTGGAATATTGTGTCCAGTTCTGGGCACCACAACTCAAAAAGGACATTGAGAAACTGGAGTGTGTCCAAAGGAGGGCAACTAAAATGGTGAAAGGTCTGGAAACTATGCCCTATGAGGAATGCCTTAGGGAGCTGGGGATGTTTAGCCTGAAGAAAAGAAGGTTAAGAGGTTATATGATAGCCCTGTTTAAATATTTGAAGGGATGTTATATTGAGGAGGGAGCAAGCTTGTTTTCGGCTGCTCCAGAGACTAGGACCCGGAGCAATTGATGCAAGCTCCAGGAAAAGAGATTCCACCTCAACATTAGGAGGAACTTCCTGACAGTAAGGGCTGTTCGACAGTGGAACAAACTCCCTCGGAGTGGAGTGGAGTCTCCCTCCTTGGAGGTCTTCAAACGGAAGCTGGATGGCCATCTGTCGGGGATGCTTTGACTTGGATTTCCTGCATGGTAGGGGGTTGGACTGGATGGCCCTTGCAGTCTCTTCCTACTCTATGATTCTATGATTCTATGATCAGTGGCTGAAGGAATTGTGATTACACTCCTGCCTTTCCAGGTTACACATTATATATACCCAAGTCCTTTCCAGGCAAACATTCTCTGAGGATGCCAGCCACAGATGCTGGTGAAACATCAGGAAGAAATTTTTTTTGGAACATGGCCACATAGCCCGAAAAACCCACAAAAAACTAAGGATGCTGGCCATGAAAGCCTTCCACTTTGAATTGTGGGAGCTTTTATCTGATGATGATGACATTAACATACTCCAATGCATAACCACCATGATTTGTCCAGTCATGACAGTGCCATGTTCTACAAACCATAGCTGTATTGTAGATAGCTCCCATCAGGACACCTTGGTCCTCATGAACTTTACCTCCACCCAGAGGTGTCATTGGGGGAGTGACACTCTAAGGGGGAGTGACAGCAGTGTTCCTGAAACATCTGCCCTTGGGCAGAAACAGGCTGTGGGGTTTGCCTGTGTCCCTTTAAAATGCTGGAACTCAGTGGAAAAGATAGGGCGAGTGGAGTGAGACTCAATGGGAGAAGAAAGGAGCCCCTGGATTTTTTAAAAATAACATTTAATTTTAAAAAAATTACATTTTTAATGTTTTTGTTAAAAACATCATTTCTCACCAAATTTTCATTTTAACCATATGTAAGTATGTACATTTAAATTCATTTAGGTTGTGAATATGATATTGTAATTTAAATATATAATTTTATTTTTCCTATTGTTTATTTCACAATTATTACTATTACATTCAGTGATATACAGGTGTTACAATTTATGAGTAAGATTAGTTCAAAAAACATTACTAAGAATTCTTTATGGTGTAGTATAAGCAGAGCTGAATGGGGGAATTACAGTATAAGTTACCACACTGGGTGAAACCAACCCTGCTAGTGTCACTGCCTCAACCGCCACCTGGAAAACTGGAAATGAAGCTCCTCCTTGGGAGTCTGGGTCTAATCTGCACTACAGGAATGATGCAGTCTGAAATTGCTTTAACTGCCATGGCTCAATGTCATAGAAGTCTGGGATTTGTAGTTTTGTGAAATATTTATCTTTCTCTGACAAACAGCTCTGGT
This sequence comes from Sceloporus undulatus, assembly GCF_019175285.1. NCBI lineage: Eukaryota > Metazoa > Chordata > Lepidosauria > Squamata > Phrynosomatidae > Sceloporus > Sceloporus undulatus. Next base: position 117,600,020 of record NC_056523.1, on the reverse strand, counting down.
GTGGGACATCACTGAAAGGATGCATGGGCTGCAGGCCACAATGGTTGACACCTCAAAGAGGCTAGCCTGAAGATAGAGCGCCCTCCCTCCATAACTGTCATCTTTCAGCCAGTAAGGGAGAGAACAGGCTGGCTCAGTGTCATCAGAGGCTTGCCCGAAGATAGAGCGCCCTCCCTCCCTAACTGTCATCTTTCGGCCTCTGAGGGAGAGAGAAGGCTGGCCCAGTTCCATCAGGGGCTAGCCTGAAGAAAGAGGCTCCTCCCTCCCTAACTGTCATCTTC
>NC_056523.1:117458476-117599729 GCF_019175285.1 Sceloporus undulatus | reverse complement strand
CGGCCTCTGAGGGAGAGAGTAGGCTGGCCCAGTACCATCAGGGGCTAGCCTGAAGAAAGAGGCTCCTCCCTCCCTAACTGTCATCTTTCGGCCTCTGAGGGAGAGAGTAGGCTGGCCCAGTACCATCAGGGGCTAGCCTGAAGAAGAAGAGCCCTCCCTCCGGTCCATCTGCCTTGGTCCAGGCCTTAGAGGGAGAGAAGAATTCTGGACCTGATCTCCTCCCCCCCCCTCACCATTCCCTTCTCCTTTTGTGTCGTGTCTTTTTAGATTGTAAGCCTGAGGGCAGGGAACTGTCTATTATTCCCTCTGTTGTTAACCGCTCGGATTCCCAGTGATTGGGCGGTATATAAATAAAACCTATTATTATTATTATTATTATTATTATTATTATTATTATTATTATTTACTTTAATACCCTTCTATTACATTGGATTTGATTTGAAATGTTTAAATGTATGCTTAAATGTACCTGTTTAGACTGCAGTGCACTATTTAAGTTTATCATAACCCACATAATTTTCCAGGATTTGCTTAAATGATAGTCTCAGAAGGGAAAACAAAAGGAGCATCTTTAAATCTATGGAAAATTTATCAACTGTGTTGAGTCTGCTGTCTAAATAAGTATCACATCATTTTTCTAGAGAAGAGTTCAATATTTGTTTGCATTAAAGAAATAACATTCTAATAATTTAAGTGAGCAGTTTAAATAAATTGATCTGTGAAGGCCATGACATTTAATAGAGCAGTTTTGATTTCAAATTTGTCTAAGTCATGGGATCACAGATGAATTCCCTTTGTTGGATGACCCATGATACATTTTCCCATCATACTGAAAACTAGGCCTGTTCTTTCTAGATATTCCTGGATTTGGGGTAACATGTGATATCACTTCTTCTCATTATAACTGTGTTTTCAGCCATTTGTCTTTTCTGTGGCCCAATATACTGGCAAAAGCTGATAATCTGAAGAAATATAAGAAATTTTGACATTAGGCAAAAACTTTGGGAACTGTGCATGTGTGTGGACAGACAGACAGACATACAGAGATATATACATATATAAATACATAGTTACAGAAAGCAAAATAACAGTAATAATCAACTGTACTGTTGAGACATTTTTTCTACTGACCTGATACTGTAAATTTCCTTCCTGATGCTTTTTTTCTACTTCAAAGATTTATATGCTAACCTAACAATGGGAGGTAAGCAGTACTGACAATGTCTCTACCGAGAAAACAATTCACAGATCTTGTACTTTAAGTGGAACAACCAGTGAAGAGAATGGCTATTTTTTATTGTAATATGAAATGAGAAATGTGTTTAAAAAACCATCTAACTCTATGTGTGCGTGTGTGAGTGCTTATGTGGGTATGCAGATAAGCACACAGGGGAGGAGGCACCAACAGTGCCACAAAAAACCCTGTGATAAGTTTGCCTTAGGGTAGTCTTAAGTCAGAAACAATTTAAGGCACACAACAACAACAAAGGCACTTTACCTCAGGGTCAGGCCAGATCCTCTGGATCTGTGTCTGCACAGGCTGTATTAGGCCTGATCCTGCCACAGGGATTTTGACCTGCTTCATCTAAACTAGACAACGCAAGGCAAGGGGAAGCCAGGCAAACAACCCCTCAGTCTGTGATAGCTTATGCTACAACTTCTTTCACACAGTTAGTCTCAAAGGTGCTACAAGATCGCTTTTCAGTGTCAGTTTAGTCACCTTCTACGTAGTGAGAGTTCAAGCTTGATTTGTAATTTTGGCTGTCAAAAGCATCTGTAAAGAACCAAATTTCAAATGAGTTGATTTTCTTCCTTTAAATTTTTTTCACTGCCCAGCATAAGCAAATATAGATTTGATGCTGAACTGTCCTTACATCATGAAGACATTTTGCACTCAAACTGGGGATTTGGTCTTGTATAGCATAGAACAGTTGATGTGAGGGTGGGTGGAACCACTTCATTTGGCCTGTAACTGCCATGGCACTATCCTGTGGAATTCTGGAATATGTAGTTTAGTGATGTATCAGCCTTAATTACCAAAACTGCAACCACAGAGTTCCATATGATAGACTCATGTCTAACTGAGAGGTAACTTAGGCCTGTTACAGACTGCCAAAATAAAGCTGCTTCGGGTCTCTTTGGAGGTATGCTATTTAAATGATGCATGGGTCCTAGGAGTCCGGAGGTCGCACCAAAGCCACACTCCATTCCTAGCACTGGAGTGCAGCTTTGGTGCAGCTTCCAGATTCTTAGGATGCATGCATCATTTAAACAGCATACCTCCAAAGAAACCCGAAGCAGCTTTATTTTGGCAGTCTGTAACAGGCCTTAGAAATGGACCACTATAGCCAGATATGCTTTCCCCAGGAAAGGACACAGCAGGCACACCATCTGAAGCTGGGCAACCAGCCAAAGACTGATTGCTACACAACTGAGAGTAAGCAGTTAATAAGCAAGCCACGTCACAGTTCAGCACTTACTTTACTTTAGTAAATACAAGCCTTAAATACCAAAGAGAGTTCAGCAATGTCCAAGTCAGGTAAATGGCATTCAGAGTCAACAAACACAGTCCAGGTCAAGCAAAGAGTTCAGGAACATGACAGAGCCAGGCAGATCAGAGATCTCTGACAATTCATGGAGGGCAAAACAGGGAATGTATAGATAGCAGCTACTGCTTAATTAAATGCTGCTTCCTATAAATCTGTGAGACCTTCTCAAGCCCTTCCTTTGTTTTCTCCACTTGATAAAGATAGATAGGGTTATGTAGTCTTCTATATCTGAATGGTCAGGACTCCCTGCCAGAGCCGATACTGCAGTCTGGCCTGTTTCTGAGACGTGTGGCTCTGGAACCGTCTTTTCCTCTGATTCAGCAGCAGGTCCACTGTTTCAGTTTGTGAGTCAGAGTCCATGTCCTGGAAGAAGGACATGATTAAAGGTACTCCTGGCCAGTACAGTAACCTGACTTTGCAAGAGTAGTGCTGGATTCAAAAGCATCCCAAGCTACAAACCTGATCTTGCAGAGAGAGAGAGAGAGCAACTCCATCTAGAACGGGCTGTGATCCCAATCCCAGGCTGGCTTTCTGTTTTTCATTTTAATCTTGTCTGGATTAAATCTCATTCAGTTCACCTACATCTACTCCTTTATTGCATTCAGTACTACCACAGCCTCCTTGGCATTAGTTGTAAAATTATGGTCAGTGTACAATCCAAATTAAATATGTATGCCTCCATGCTTCCAGATATTCACATAGATGTCAGGAGAAGGGATGACATTATGGTCATGTTGATAGTTTGGGGGGGGGGGGGCAGTTTCCCAAAGGAATCCTAATGACTGCTTTCATGTTTTGAGAAATCCTTTCAGGAACTTGTGAACAGGACTTCTTTGATTCAATCATATGCAAATAATCTTGATACATTATATGAAGATACAATTGTGTGACCTTTGCTATAATACACAATAAAGTTACAGATGAAATGAATCATTTACATTTTTTTAAAAAAAGCAAAAAGCCTTCTAGAGAAGAACAAAACAAAACTTGTTTCTAGAACATATACAGTTGGCCCAAACCTTTTATGGGGAATATGAGTGCAGGATCCCTGTAAAAGTGGGGAAAGGGGTGTGTGTATCTGAGAGAACTCTTCTTTAGTCATTTCTAGATCCTCCAGTGCAATTCTATGGTCAACTCCAGCACAAGTGGACCATAGAATCATGCTGAAGAACCTACAAATGCTTAATATTCAAACAACTTTGAACAAAAAACTTATTATTTTTCATAGTTGTATATAGGGCAGGAGCAGAGACAGCAACAAATGCTTAACCTTAAAATGTGGAGGGATGACTTTATGTCTGTCCATTGGCCAAAGAGTATTTTAATTCTACGCCCAGGTCCCCCAAATATGGCACATACATGGAATCCTTTGAAAATCTCTTAATTTACAATCCTAGACATTCATACTAATACAAAAGAAGGACTGGTATCATTAGTGAGTTATGATTTTATATTATATTTTGCAGCAGACACAATACACCATCTGCATGCAAGAAAATGTATAGTTAGAATTCACTTCTTTTGTTTTTGTTTTTACTTTCTTTACCACAATGGTCATTGTTTTATTATTTGATTTAACTTGCACATCTAATTCAATGCCATTCTGATTTTTAACAATATTTCTAGAATACACACTCAGCTATATTGTTATTTCCCTTGGAACTGTTTCTAGCATTTCGGCTTTCATTGTGTGCTTATTCTTGGCCTGCTGATCATACATGAACTAGAATTCTAAACTTATCCACAGCTGGGTCTCTATACTCTGCTTTAGTTGACATTTCTCCAGCAGCAACTGGTGGCTTTTATGTCAATAGGTTGATAAATCTATTCCAAGTTTTAGTCTTAGTGCTAGATTCTACTCTTAAAAACAGGTTCAACTTCTTGAATAGTCTCTTTAAAATTTGGACTAAAATGCAGACTAGATTCATGATCTCACTATCTTGGGACCTACTATCCACCACTGCTGCTACATATGGCATGTGATCATAGGTGGGGAAATGACATTAGAGAATTTCTGTTCTGTCATCAATTGTCTTCTTCTTACACCTTTTCCATGCTTCACTAACTTGTGGAGATACTACACCTTATGTGAGCTGCAGATGGAGCTGATCTGAAGAGTCACCCTTTATCACTGCCTAAAGTAACGCTCTGATAGGAAAGCAAAAGGAATATTGCCTATCCTTATTGCTCTAAAAGTGTCATCTAATTTTCCTGTGTATTTTCTACTATCTGACTATTACTAGTATTGCTTTGGCTGTGTGACTGTCACTTTAATACTATTTTTATTTTATTTTATATAAAGTAATATGTGTAGAAATAAGTCTTTATTATATTTTTAGTTCCAGCATACATGTGTCACTTTGTTATGTTTGGGTTCCTATCATGTGCTCTGTTCAACAGAACAGAATCCAGAACTATTGTTGGGCTATTCTAGATTAATGTATTTCCCATAGTCTTACTGACTAATATATAACTCCTTTCAATTAATTTTCATTTCTGAAAATCATTTTATTTTATTTTATTTTATAATAATAATAATAATAATAATAATAATAAATATTAATTTATATCCCGCCTCTTCCACTTTGAGGATCGAGGTGAGTAACAGCAAAGTTAATACAATATACAACAATAAAAACAACAAGCCCCACAAGACCCCAACCCAACCCTCCCTCCCAACTATAAAATTAAAGAATAAAATATGGTTAAAAAGTACATACCAATACATCAGAATTAAAAAAAAACATTTAGACAAGAAGTATAAAACATACAGTTTGTCAAGATCTTAAGGAGAATGTATATAAGATGACTTATAGATGGCACTTATCCCCACAAAAATTATTTTTTATGTATAAGAACAGTAATCCTTTATGTTGGAAATGTAGGGATAAGGTTGGCTCATACTTTCATATATGGTGGTCGTGTGATATGGCAAAAAAAAAAAATATTGGTTAGAAATTCATAAAATTTTGAATGTAAATATGGATATAAAAGTACCATTGTTACCAGAAACTTTCCTGTTAGGCATGCTAGATGACTGTTTAGAAAAACAACATGGTAAATTTCTGTTTTATAGTTTCACTTGTGCCAGAATAGTGTATGCAAAATTTTGGAAAAAAACAGAAGTGCCATCTGCAGATAAATGGCTCTGTAAATTGTTTGAAATGGCTGAGATGGAAAGGCTTACATGTTGGATGATAGATAAAACTGAGAATTGTGTATTTCAAGAATGGGAAGAGTTCTATAACATTGATATTTAAAAAGACGAAATCAAAATGAATCATTTAATAATTCCTTTCTGTATGCCTCCTAGGATCTATTGGATTAATGAATACTAGTTAGGTGGGTAGAACAATATATATATATATATATATATATATATATAGAGAGAGAGAGAGAGAGAGAGAGAGAGAGAGAGAGAATTTATAATTTCACTCTACAGTAGTAGATATTCTTAGGTTAAGTGATGAATATACCTATAGGAATACCAAGGAATGAAGATATCAGAAGACCAGATTCAAGTGAAGGAAACTAAAGAAACAGAGAACAATTTCCAAGATAAAAATAAGAAGAACAGAATCGCCAAATTTCAAGCAGCATTAAGAAGACGCTATATGTTAGATGTGCTTTAGTACAAGAGTCCGGTGTCTTTTGTTTACTGTATGGTAACTGTCTATGTTTTGTTGGTCTTGGGGGGGGGGGGCTATCTCAATGTATTGGGAGTTATTGTTTGATGTTATGTGGAAAATTGAAAAAATAAATATTAAAAAAAAAAAAGAATTAAAAAACAAACAAACCACAACTAAGAAAAATAATAAAAGGAGGGGGATTCAATTGGTTCTGGACATTATCAATCGGTGAAGGCCTGTCAGAAGAGAAAGTTTTCTGTCACCTTTTTGAAAGCCTCGAGTGAGGATAATTGGCAAATCTTTTCTGGCAAGTCATTCCAAGTTTTTGGAGCAGTGACAGAGAAGGCTCTCCGGGAGGTCACCACCAGTCTGTAAGAGGTTTTTCCCAGAGGATCGGAGTGTATGGGAAGGATTGTATGGGAGGAGGCGTTCCTTCAAGTAGACTGGACCCAGGCCATGTAGGGCTTTATAGGTGATAACCAACACCTTGTACTGTGCCCAGAAGCTAATAGGCAGCCAATGTAGTGATTTTAAAATAGGTGTAAACTTGGATTTTCCGGCAATCACTGGCTATCATGTTTTGTATCAATTGAAGCTTCCAGACGTGGCACAAAGGTTGCCCCATGTAGAGTGCATTGCAGAAATCAAGATGAGAGGTTACTAGAGCACGTATACGACCGTTTCTAGGTCCTGCTGCTCCAGGTAGGGGCACAACTGGCGTATCAGCCGAAGCTGATAACAGGCACTCCTGGCTGTCACATCAATCTGAGAAGACAGTTGAAGCGACAAATCCAGGAGCACCCCCAAGCTGCGGATGCAGTCTTTCAGGGGAAGTGTAACCCCATCTAGAACTGGCAAACTTATCTCCATAACCGGATTGGGGTTACCTATCATGAGTACCTCCGTTTTATTTGGATTCAGCTTAAGTCTATTTTCCCTCATCCAATCCATTACTGACTTCAGGCAGTCATTCAGGGGGGAGATGCCCTCCTTGGTCACTGAAACACTCTGAGACATAGAGAAATAAATTTGGGTGCCATCAGCATACTGATAACACCCCACCCCATGTCTCCGGCTGATGTCACCCAGCAGATTCATGTAAATGTTAAACAGCATGGGGGACAGAATGGCGCCCAGAGGGAGGCCAGATGTCAGCTCTCTCGTAGAGGAGCAGCTGTCCCCCAGCATCACCGTCTGGAATCTGCCCAAGAGGTAGGAACGTAGCCACTGCAAGGCAGAGCCAGCGATTCCCAACTCTCTCAGGCGTTCCAGAAGGATACCATGGTCTAAGATATCGAAGGCTGCTGAGATGTCCAAGAGCACCAACAGGGCCACACTTCCCCTGTCAATGCACAGATGGAGATCATCGACCAAGGCGACCAGGGCAGTCTCCACTCCACATCCTGACCTGAAGCCAGTTTCAAATGGATCAAGATAATTGGTGTCATCCAAGACTGCTTGGAACAGGTTTGCAACCGCCCTCTCAATCACCTTACCCAAAAAGGGAAGAAGAGATACTGGCCAATAATTGTTTTTGTCCAGGGGTTTAAGGGAAGGTTTCTTTAGAATGGGTTTCACCACTGCTAATTTCAGATTCGATGGAAAACAACATCCCCTGAGGGAGTCATTGATTATGGATTGTAGCAACTTCAAAGTTACCTCACCTCCCAGGATGGCCAGCCAAGATGGACAGGGATCGAGAGGGCAGGTGGTCTTTTTTACCTTACCAAGCAGATTGTCTACATTATCAGTACTCATAGACTGAAATTGATCCAAGATAACCTCACTAACGGAGTCACTAGATGCCTCTCTTGTTGACTCTGTACTAATGCCGACATCTAAGTCAGCCCTTATCTGAGAGATTTTATCTGCAAAGTGGTTGGTAAAGGCATCACAGCAGGCTCTCATAGATTGAAAAAGACGATTCAAGGTGGAAGGAATTTGAGTCAACTTCTTAACCACCTTGAGTAGCTCTGCTGAACAGGACTTTGCAGTCGCAATAAATGCAGAGTAGAAGGAATTCTTCACTGCAGCTATTGCCACTTGATAGGCTTTGAGAAAAGTCCTATGACGTGTCTTGTCAGATAAACGTTGAGTCTTCCTCCAGTGACGCTCTAGTCGTTGTCCAGCCTGCTTCATCCTTCTGAGACCTTCAGTATACCAAGGATTTCGATTCGGAGTGGACTGGAAAGGACACTTGGGAGTGATTGTGTCGATAGCCTTGGAAAGGTCTTTATTCCAGTTGGTCACCAAGGTTTCGACAGAGTTCCAGATGTTGCCTTCCATTAAACCCTCTAGGGCTTCTTGGAACCTTTTGGGTTCCATCAGCCTTTGAGGGCGGACCATTCTAAAAGGTCCACCACCCCCAAGGAGATTGGGGATAATCGTCTTCAGTCCAACCTTGACCAGGAAATGATCCGTCCAGGATGGAGCGGAGGTGGAAATCATTTCCGCCCACAGATATTCCTGATCTGTACAAAAGACCACATTGAGGGTATGACTTGCACAGTGTGTCGGTCCAGAGACTATCTGGGATAGGCCCGTGTTAGTCATGGCAAACATGAACTCCCGAGCTGCGCTAGTGAGATCAGAAGAATTTTAAATGTAATGCAGTCTATATATTATTTTTAGGATTTCTGTTCCTGCAGTTTCTAATACAATAATGTTGTATTAATGTATACTATCTCAAATTATTATAAAGAAATAACTTCAAAGTTGTACTGTACAATATTTTCTGGGAAGGGGTGTGGCAGAATAAATATTTCAATGAACGAAAGGTTCTTAAGCATGGTCAGTCATTGCATTTGCTTGTGCTCTGGTAGAATATTGCTGTATGTTTGCAGCGTGTCAGTGTTTTCTTATAAATAAATAAGGATTAAATCTAAACATGAGAACAGAGAGAACAGCTTGGATGTCTTGTTGATTTCTTCTTTTTCTTCTGTTGTTGTTGTTTTTCCACACAACAGAAACTGCAAATTAATTTTGTTTCTTTCCCCCCCTTCCTTCCAGTTCTTTAATGGTGCCTGATAAAAACCAAGGGGACTGTGAGATACCTTGGGAGTAATTAACATTCAAAACCTTAGCATTCAGGCACCTTTCATATGTTCTCTTGCATCAAACTAGCAGGACATTTTGAAACAAGCCTTTAATTAACAGGTGAGTTTAATTGATATGTAGGTTGTCTTTGACCAGTACAGACCTTCATGAAGAGGAGGGAGGACTCTCATCATGCTCACAGTTGAAAACTGTTAATTCATTTGCTGTTGATTCTTTGGTGAAGGAGTACAATTTTCTTTCATGAGGGAAGGTTGCAGTTGAAAAAGAAAAGAAACCTTAACTAGGAAAACAGATGGATAAGCTCAATCAAGGAAGCCACAGTTTTGGGCCGGCAGGATCTGAGCTGGGTGATTCATAATAGGGTTGTTTTGAGATCTCTCATTCATAGGGCCACCATACATCCAAGTCGACATTTTGACAATAGGCAGACATTTTATGGGGAATACTTTTGCTGAAATCTAATGTGCCTTAACTGGAAGCTATTCTGAAGGATGCTCTGTCTTCATTTTGAGGGACTTAAATGCTTCTGGTTCCTATGGAAATTTCTTCGGATGCCCCTCTGTTCTGTGGAGTATTTGCTTGGCCTTGTTTGCATAATTAGCTCTAGGGCAGCTCTTAGATGCAGTTCATTCAAGAAGATTCTGTTTATCCCTATGCAGAAAACTATTTTTGCCAGTGTCTATATACAACTTCTGTAAAACAGGGTAATCCAGCCTACAAATCACCTTAAAGCTACTGAACCATCTGTTGCAGCTTGGTTATATGACAGGCAATTGGAATCTGAGAGGGTAATTATCAAACAACCATAGGCCTTCTTTGCTTGATCAGGTGAAAATATCACAGGGAACAGTGTGCTTTTTTGTTCCATTTATACCACCTACGGTGGAACTGTACATCTGCTGTAGATTGGGGTGTTGCACTGTGTTGGTACTTGCTTGCTTGCTTTTTAACTTTAACAGATGCAGAAAGGAAAAGGAGGGGCTAAAACATCCCACAAAAGAAAAACATGTTTAATGGAAACAATATTGAAAAGCCTAGTATTACCAATAAACTCTGTATGCTCTAAGGCTGGGACAGGAGATTTGTGGCTTTCCAGATATTGTTAAGGTGAAAACTCCCATCAGGTTGAGCCAGCATACTCAATCCATAGGTGGGGAATGCTGGGAATTGTAGTCCAAATAAGGCAGTGCAGCATATGTGAGACAATAAAGTTTTACAGTGTGTCCTTCCCTTACACAGGGGATCTGTTCTGGAACCCCCACCCACCCCACACATAAGGCAAATTATGCATATACTCAAGCCCCATTCATTTGAATTGGGTGCACCACGGGTGCATTCCCCATTCATTGTATTAGGGCTTGCTGTCCGTGTGTCCTCAAGTCCACGTATGGTGAGCCCATGTATGGTGTGGGTGCACTGTATATGAATTTGAGTATTGGTGGTGGTTGTGGTTATTATTATTAGTAGTAGTAGCAGCAGAGCAGTAATATTACATACGAGGAACAAACGAAGTCAGTATTCTTTTTTTTAGTGTGCAGTATCAGCCATTGATGTTAATAGAGGCTTTATCGTCACCCTCCTACATGAGCTGGATAGCCAGGCCACTTGATTGGAGCTGTACAGTACTTGAATAGAGTTGTTTTATGAACAGTTAAATCAGTTAAATGTTAAATATGAATAGCTGTGCCATTATTTCATTAATTCTTTCCCTATGGGAAACAGATGTTATGCCAGTATCAGTGTAATTCACATGAACTTATTAATGGTATCCATAGGAAAATAGGGTGAAGAGGCAGTTCTACCAACTAGGAAAATCTGTTCTTTGTGTAAGTAGCCCATATATGCAGCAGAAATCACAAATACAATTATATATGTTTAATATGTTTTCTATCACTAGTTGCATTAATGGCAGAGAATATTATAATTAAGTTATTATAAACAGCTAAAAATAGTTGTATATTTAAGTTTTAATAATATACCAGCTTGTCTCTAGGAGAATTTCATCCATCTCAGAAAAATGTAATTGTTCTAAAGTAGAGATATTATAATTTATCTTCTTTGAAAGATAATGTTTCATAGTCAGGTGCTCGTATCTTGATATATCATTAAAATAACTCCATCCCTTCTCAATGTATTTTTAGAATCATGCATTTCCCTATATCTATATATTATTCATGCTGGTGGAACATGCCATTTATCTCATTTATGATGAGAGGCCAAATAATTCACAGCAGAGTGTGTGCAAATAAGGAATGCTAATCTGATGCATAAGCTTTTATTTTCTTTATTTGCCATCACTTTAATTAATTAATTTAATTGTTGCTACTATTTTGAAATACCTTCCTATAGAATATCCTCAGCCAGTTTGTTGGGGTTTTTTGTTTGTTTGTTTGTTTTAAGGAGTGTAAATCTTTATTGTGATCAGAATTCAGATTTAGCTCACTGCAACAGTAAGGGATCTGGGACAACATGGAAGAGTAATACCCAAGTTATTTCTGTATGTGTTAAAAGTATTTATCATCATTTGGCCCAAACAGAGCTCCCAAGGCTGTATATGAAAAGAAAAAGTATGGAAGAATAAGTACATTATGACTTTGTGGAGGAGATTAAAAAGACGAGTCTATATATGAAAGGACATTCTTCCAACTACATTAAAGAAGTGCAGCATGGGGTGACTTTTCATGCAGCCCTGAAGTAAATGGAGTCATACTCTACGAGGGCATGAGAAACACACAACTTTATCATTGACATTGCAGTAAAATCTACTATTTATGGCCTTGTTCTTCCTAGCCAGCCACTTTCTCTTTTCCAGTACCCTTCCAACTTCTAATCAAGACACAAGGTCTTAAATCCAATTGTTAGTCCCAACAAGAGTAGATGCCTTGAACTAATGGCTAAGTCAACACTCATGTACCTCCCATTACTTCAGTATCTTTACCCTAGGTAAGAGTAATTGATGCAGACATCCCCCCTCCCTTCAACAAACCAAAGAGATAGAGTTATTCTCAAAGGACTAGTAAACAGTACTCATTCATCCAAGGGCCAGGTTAGCTGACCAATCATTATCTATTTAGACTAGCAGTTGGATTCATGCCAGTAAAAGGTATCCGCCAAGTAGAATTCAGTGAGAAATGGATTGGCTAAGATAGCAGATTCTCACACTTACCTTGCAACATGACTTGGGTCAGGTAGTTTGGAGCAATTAATGCCTATGGTGGTACAATATATTAAACTGGAATAGTTTGGTTACAGGATTGTGTGAAAGAAGATATGATGGGGGGAATGGGGAGGGGGAACACATGGACTTATCTTCAAGGGGATGTGTCAAGGTTGTGAAACCCACAAATGGGCTACAGACTCCCTTTGAGCCTGAACTGCCTTAACAACCCAGGGCCAAAGCATCAGATGGAGTGAGATTGATACAGGAAAGCCTTCTTCAACATCTGAGGTGACAGGGCTACTGGCTGCAGCAAAGGAGTCATAATGACTGCCTCCCCAAAAGCAAGGTCCAGTTTAGCTGGCTAGTCACAATATATAGTAAAGAACTCTTGCGAGAGAAAATTACAGAAAGAGCAAATGACTGCAGAAAAGATTAAAGAATATTTGTCTCATTGTAAGGTTATAATAATCGCTGCCCTTCTCTGATCATTAATTGCTTGTACTTGTGCCACTGAATGTCAGGTTTGAACAGTTGGATAACAGTTAATTGGAATATAAACTAGGAACACACTCCTTGTTGCTATCCTGGGTACTGTTATTGCTAGCATTTTTGTTCCCTATCTTTGTTATATTTTTGATGCTAATTGTGCATTAGATCTCTTCTAGCCTTTGAAGCTCTAACTTGCATGATACTTTTCATCTCTTCTTTTATTCCCTTTCATGCTCAAGATTTCCTGCTTCAGTGGTGGCATTCTTACATTCATTAAGAATCATCCATGCTTATATTTATTGTGATTCAGATATCATTGTGTTTTTGTTGCTACTTGTCTGTATATTGCTCTGCTGAGGAAGCACTGAGCTAAAAACTGGAACGCTGAGCTTAAACTAATGGATCATCTTGTATGGTACTCTTTAGTAATATATATTGGTGTGTGTGTGTGTGTACTAATATATTGGGGTATAAATCTTCCATTATCAGTATGCCTGATCTTTTAAATTGGCCGAAACACTTTTAAAAGTGATAGTCATTGCTCCTCTCACAGATTTGAGATTTTCTTTGAACAGCCATATGATTCTGAGGCCCAGAAGCAGATAAAAACCCTCCCTCTATCCCAACTGCCACTGTTCTGGGCTCGGAGGAAGAGAAGAAGAGACAGTATCAGATGGACTTAATCCAATCCCACACTGGCATGCCCTTTCCTTTTGGGTTATGTCTTAATTCAGTAGTTCTCATACTGGGAGTTGGGACCTCAAGGGGAGCATGACAGTTGCTCAAGGGTGGGTGCAAGACTTGGAGGCCCTAATCCTCCTTCCTCCATTTCCCAATATTTTTTTTGTCCTGGCACTTTTCTGATTCTCTTTTCCTCAGATAAGGTAATTTACACATAGTCTCACACACAAATTCTGTCATGCACACACAGTCACACTCTTCACCTCTTTTTTTACATGTTTGCATAGGCACTTTTGTATACTCACATATACACAAGAGAATGAATGTTTATATGACTGTGTGTGAGTGGAAATAAATGAGTACAGTATGTGCGTGAGTGAAAGAAAGAATGAAAGAGTATGTCTGACTGCAAACATATCTGTGAGCTTTTCTGTATGTGAGTGTGGCTTGTGAGAAACAGCATGTGCAAAACTGATACGTATTAAGTATTGAATTTATTTAAATAAAACTACTCTAATTTGAACAATATTATTTCCTTATAAAATGTTAAAATATGAATATACATGAATGCATTAATGAAAATGCTCCCACTAAACAAACAAACAAAAATGTATTCATATACTGTGTTAAGCCAGAAGAGGTGGGAGCCCACATGTAGTTGTAAAGAGGGTCAGAAGGATAAGAAGTTAGAGAACCACTGTTTTAATTAGATTGTATGCCTGGGGGGAGGAAACTAGGTTTATTCTTTGGTCTTCTGCTTGTAAAGCACCATGTACATTGTAAGTAAGTAAACAATAATTTGGCCTGCCCCTTTTAGTATTAGTTTATTTGCATGTTTTATAACACTTGCAAATAACCTTTAACAAAGAAATCAAGGGATGCAGCAACATTTAATATTTATTAAACATTCAGGATGATTACTTTCATATATTAGGAATTTTTACTAGATGCTTCTGCCACCAAAGTGTGCAGAGAACTGATAAAGTAAAGATTTTAAAATCGATTCATGTGCTAAATTGACAAAGCCTGGATGCCAGGTGACTTGACAAGATATTAAAAGAATGGCTAAAAATGAATATTTGAGGTGAGAGTGTGTCCTTCCTCTGTTTATTTATTTGTAGAATTTCTATGCCAGTTGATACCATAAAACTGTTCACATTAAACCGCCTATAAAGTGATGGGTTCCAAAGAATGGACTTGCATTTAAATTCCTGTCTGAGATATTCCTTCAATTTCTCTAGCCAAGACTTTCCACCACATGCTCTTGGAACAATTAGTTTCAGTTTTTACCTCATCATTTTCACTGCTAGGTTTTGAAAAAAGCGAAGACAGTATTCATTCATGAAGAAACTCACTGGTGAAGAAGAGAGCTTGTATGGTGTTGTCCATTTGCTAGCTTTTAATCCAGGACACAAGCAGAAATTAGATACTACAAACACCTACTACAGAGATCATCTATTTGTGAATAGGTGGTCCATTCTGCTATTACAAGAGTCAAAACTGTAGCATCTACTTAGGGGTGTGGGGTGATCTAGGCAGAGCCCTGAAAAAGTTGCTGGCCTGTAACTCCCAACATTGGCTGCCCTGGCTAATGCTGATGGAAAGTGCAGTGGAACACCATGGGGTGTGCTTGTAGTTCTGGAGATCAGGTTCAGCACCTTGAATAG
The DNA here is from genome assembly GCF_019175285.1 of Sceloporus undulatus. NCBI lineage: Eukaryota > Metazoa > Chordata > Lepidosauria > Squamata > Phrynosomatidae > Sceloporus > Sceloporus undulatus. The sequence goes on along the minus strand of NC_056523.1, from coordinate 117,584,497 downwards.
TTCTGGTAAAGGTAAGATTAAAACCAAAAAAGAAATTTGCCAGCCTACTGACATGTGATCAACCAGCCACTGCTGATCTAGAGGACCACATTTTGCCCACCCTTATACAGCTGTTGACTGATCATGAAAAAATGAGGCCAGACACAAATAAGTCTATTAAACAAAGGCCATTTTGTTGACCTAAAAACTGTTTGAGGCCTGGGAGTAAGCAAACTGATAAAAAAGGGGGGAGAAACCTGATCCGAGTCACAATACCTCTCCAGCTGTCCCTTGGGTGAAACACCAGACCCTGAGAACAATCCAACAGTTACTACCTTGGGCGGTTATCTTTGGAAGGTCAAAACCTAGAGATCTCCCTCCCATGCCACTGAACTTTCTAAAAGGATGTAAAGTAGATCAACCCCAAGGCAATCTCTTTCCACACATCCTGTTTACTTACCCCATGGTGGCAGGTTCAGAGACCTCCACCCCAAGGGGTTACCAAGGTGTATACAGATCAAAAAAATCTTCTCTGATCACCAGCTACTTGCCAAGGGAAACCAATTTAATGTCTTGAGGAGCTCAAGACAGTTATCCAGGTTCCAACAGATACCGTATGGGTTAGGCAAAAAAAAAAAAAAAAAAAAAAAAAAAAAAAAAACCAGGTAAAGGGGGAAACATTCCTACCCAGCCTCTAGATGACTAGCAAAGCTCACACTGCACCGAGGGTCGATGGGTCACAGATTGGGAAGAAGAGTCACTCTAAGGGACAACAGGCTTAAATAGCCCCCTCCCTTGCAGCAGTTTTGCTGCAGAATTCAGGGACCAAATGTACTAAAGTGGACTTTAAAAGAACAGGTTTACAACATCTCAGTTAGGGCATATGTCTGTAGTTGCTGTTGTAGTTGTTTTGTGTTCCTTCAAGTACTTTCCAATGCATGGCATCCCTAAGGTGAACCTATCCTGAGATTTTCTTGTCAAGATTTCTTCAAACAAGGTTTGCCATTGCCTTCTTCTCAAGCTGAAAGAGTGTGACTTGCCCAATATCATCCAGTGGGCTTTTATAAGCATGCAGGGATTTGAATTCTGGTCTCCCAGAGTCCTAGGCCAGCACTTAAACCACTGCACTATGCTGTCCCTTCCCTGTAACTGTAAGAATTACTAAAAGTTGGAACCACATCAAAAAAGGGATGAAGTTATCCTCCATTAAATTACAGTTATAATGTAAGGCAAGTATATTTTCATTATTGGAAAAAAATGATTACATGTAACTTATTTAAAACTAGTTGACTCCACACTCTAGACTTGTGCTACATATGTCTATTAGAAGAAATTTCTACATTGCTTATTGCTTCAAAAGCATACACAAACAGAATATTCCGGGCGGGCTATGGAGTTGAGACTGCCATGGTCGCCTTAGTCGATGATCTCCGTCTGGGCATGGACAGGGGAAGCGTGTCCCTGTTAGTGCTTTTGGATATCTCAGCAGCTTTCGATACCATTGACCATGGTATCCTTCTGGAACGCCTGAGGGAGTTAGGTATTGGGGGCACTACGCTCCAGTGGTTCCGGTCCTACCTCTCGGGTAGATTCCAGATGGTGCAGCTGGGGGACGTTTGCTCCAATAAGAGGGTGCTTACATCTGGTGTCCCTCAAGGAGCTATTCTGTCCCCCATGCTATTCAACATTTTCATGAAACCACTAGGAAAGATCATCCGGAGACACGGGGCGCGGTGTTATCAGTATGCTGATGACACCCAAATATGTTTCTCTGTGTCTCTGACTCATGCAGTGACTAGGAATGGCATCTCTTCTCTAAATGCCTGCTTGGAGTCGGTAATGGGCTGGATGAGGAAAAACAAACTCAGTTTGAATCCAGAGAAAACGGAAGTACTAGTGATAGGCTCTCCCGGTCCGGGTAGTGAAATTTGCCCACCTGTCCTGAATCGGGTCACGCTCCCCCTGAAGGACTCAGTCCACAGTTTGGGGGTGCTTTTGGACTCGTCGCTCCAGTTGACTTCTCAGGTGGATGCGATGGTCAAAAGCACCTGCTACCAGCTTCGGCTGATATGCCAGCTGCGACCCTACCTAGGCCGGGGGGACCTTGAAACAGTGGTACATGCTCTGGTAACCTCTCAGTTGGATTTCTGTAATGCACTCTACATGGGGCATCCCTTGTACCAAACCTGGAAGCTTCAGCTAATGCAGAATATGGCAGCAAGGTTGGTCACTGAATGTTTCATGGCTGACCATATAACACCGGTTTTGCAAGATCTCCATTGGCTGCCTATTCGCTTCCGGGCACAATACAAGGTGTTGGTTATAACCTATAAAGCCCTAAATGGCTTGGGCCCAGGTTACTTGGAGGACCGCCTCTCCCCATATAATCCGCCCCGCACACTTAGGTCAGCCGGGAAGAATTTGTTGAGGATCCCGACGGCGAGAGATGTGTCAACCTCGCAAAGGGCCTTTTCCATCTCGACCCCTAGGATCTGGAACACCCTTCCCGATGAGCTCCGCTCCACCACCTCCCTGGATCTCTTTAAAAAGAGACTTAAGACTTTCTTGTTTCGGCAAGCCTTCCTAGATGGTCTTTGATATCATGTGACTCCTCCCTATATGTACTGTATAATCGACTGCACTCGGCTAGCTTGGATTTGATGTAATGGTTTTAATTTGTATAATTTTAATGTTTTTATTGAAGTTTTATTTATGTATTGCAATTTTTAGTCTGTATTTTGTATTTTGTTATTGCAATTTCTATCTGTACACCGCTTTGATCACTGCAGAAAAGCGGTTTATAAATAAAACATTATTATTATTATTATTATTATTATTATCATTATTATCATTATATTTGGGTGTAGCTGACAACCAGTTGCTCAAGAAGGGGATACACAGTTAAGTCCTGCTGTTGTCTTATGAAGTACGATATGTAGCTAAAGAATCATAGAAACATAAAATCAGAAGGGGCCACAGTGGCCAACTTATCCAATCTGCTGTCATGCAGGCATACAGAACTAATACACCTGACAGTTGGGTGCAAAACATACTGTAGAAATAAGCCAGTTTGAGACTGCTTTAACTGCCCTGGCTCAGTGCTAGGGAGTCATGGGAATTGTACTTTATTGTGGCACCAGAGCTCTGGCAGAAAAGGTTAAATGTCTTGCAAACCTACAATTCCCAGAATTTCCTTGCATTGAACCAGGGCAGTTAAAGTGATCTCAAACTGAATTATTCAGTGTATTTTTGACCATGGGCATTCAACTTCTGTTAAAAGACCTTAAAGACAGGTGTAAAACTTCCTTTTCAAACAGTCATTCAAAACAGAAAACATTTAAAGAGTGCTCTAGGATGCTATGTTTTTTTAATGTATTTTAGATATTTTTATCTTTTTTATTTTATTGTAGTAGTTTAATATTATTTTAAGGTATTATTTTTGTGTCTTTTTTATTGTATTGTTTTTAATGTTGTAAGCCGCCCTGAGTCCCAGTCATGGGAGAAGGACGGTATATAAATAAATATAATAAATAAATAAATAAATGACCTCAAACACGCTTCCAGGCAGTCCATTCCACACAGAGATCTGACCATAATGTTCTTCCTAATATTTAGGTGGAATCTCTTTTCATTTGAATCCATTGATTTGTGTTCAATGGATTTTGTTCTGCTGCTCTAGAGAATCAAGTTTCTAGATCAGCAGAAAATATGCTCTCTCCTTGTCTTAATTACATCTAACAATTCTGGCCTTCATTTCCCATGTTCCACTATTTAGCTAAAAGAGGAGAACATTTTCAGTAACTGAGGAGCTATCAAAGAGCTTATTTGGCTCAGAGGAAAGTAGCTCCTGGTTTCTGTACAGTGAGCCAGTATAACTGAACAGATAAGCCAAATTCCCATCGTTGTCAATCCATCCATTGATCCATCCCAAAAGACAGAAATACTGTGGATCATACCATTTTCTAAAAGTTGCCTTTTTGTCTCTACTACCATTACTACAACCACAATCTAAAGGGTCTGCATTGCCTGTATGGTCCTCTTTGATGAAAGATTCATCCACATATTTATAAAAGATCGTTAATAAAGCTTGCATGGGGAAAGAGAGTTTGGAAGGTGAAAGACTTTGCATATATATATATATATATATATATATATCTCCTCACAGCCATCCTTGTTAGTTAACTGGTCTTTCACCAGATCAGAGCCTCATTCTTTTGTGCAGCTAGACATGTGACTAAACCAATTTGCCCTCTAATCCGCAGAGCATGCTGTCAACTCTGGCTGACGGTGCCTAGCAGTAGTGCTTACTTGACTATGACTACAATTGTGAAAAACTGAATAAAAACAGATCAATTGCTTATATTTGATATTGCATTTTCAGATGTTTCATTCTATTTCCATATATATATATATATATATATATGAATGACAAGAATTGGTCTTTAAAATTACTTTTCACTTATCTTCCCGACTCTAGACTTTGAAGTAATACTTCAATGACAGCTGAACTGAGACATTTAACAGCTTCCTGAACAGACCTTTCGGTATTCTGTGCCATACTAAAGAACTTCTTTGCTTTTGAAAGTGTTCTCATGTAGAAGGCTATTAAAGTTATGAGCACAGGATACGAAATGAATAAATCCTGAGATTTCCCAATGATGGCATTGTACTGGTCAATAAGATACATAGAAGCAAGGACTTTTCATGCTACCAAGATCAGCTAACCAAATCAGGATGCACAAGCAATTAACTCTTTAATTAAGATGAATGAGAGACATTAGCCCTCCTTAAACCCTGCTCATCAGTACTCACAAATAGAAAAAGATGGATGTCTTTTTCTCAAGAAATGTAGCTTTTATTTTTCATCTGTTGACAGCATCTCATTCCTCCTCCTCTGTAAATAAATCCACTAAAAACATTCCCAGCCAGAGAATTAAAGCAGGCACAGCCAATCAATGCAATTTTTCTTTGCTTAAAGAAACCATACATGTATCCAACTTAACTTTCAATGAAGTTACAATCAGTGTACATTTCTAACAAGGGTATTTGTGTGTGGAAGGCCTTTCCTACCCAAAGGTATTTCACCATGTCTCATAAAAGGGCATGTAAACATTTTTAGTTTGTTTGATTTTAAAAAAAACTGTCAGCAGTTCAAACTAAAGGGTTTGGAAACACAAGGTTAATTCACTTAACCTTAGCTCCCTTAGATATGCATTAAGTGTAATAACTGGCATTTCTAATAATATGATGTAATGAGAAGGATATTTTTAAGTGGAATAGTTAGAATGTTAGATTGGATCTTGGAAGATGGAGGTTCAAGTCCCCACTGAACCATGGAACTCACTCAGGTGACGTTCAGCAGGTAATTCTCTCTCAAGCAGGACTACCAGACAGAGTTCTGCTTGCTTCCTCAGATGCAGTTTGTAGTTTGTAAAACACTTATGAACTTAAATTGCATGGTGAATGTAAATCATCTGTAGTCATTATTTTTGTTTTCTCAATCTTCAACTGTAAGCCTACCTCTGAACTTTTTTCCTTGACTTTCTTCAGTCATCATTCCATGTCTTCCCTATTTTCTGCCAGTAGTGTGGTGTCATCTGCATATCTTAAATTCTAGATATTTCCTCTAGTTTTCATGCCTCCTTTCGCTGAGACTCATCCTGTTTTACATACGATATGCTAAACATGCAAGTTAAAGAGATAGACTCCTTTGCCAATCAGAAACGATTGTTTCTCTGTATTCTGTCCTGACAGTAGTCTCAGGAGTACAGCTTATGTATCAGGACAACAAAATGTTGTGGTACACCCAATTCTTTAAGAATCGGCCATAGTTTTTCATGATCTATACAATCAAAGGCTTAGCTTTGACCAATAAAGCATAAATTGCATATCCTGTTGAAATTATTTGGTGCGCTTCATGCACCTCTTCTTCCTAACACTTCAGTTTACACCTTAGTCTCCTATTTCAATGGGACCAATTATGGTTTCCTAGATTAAACCCTTCCTCAAAACTAAATACATAAATATAACAACATCATCATAAAATCTAGTTAAAATCACTTAAAATGGTCGTGTTTGGGGTGAGAGATCTTGGGGCAGTCCTGGGCAATTCATATCAGTGGAGCTGGGAAGATCAGTCAGGGAAGGCCTTTCGGAAGAGATCCGTCTTGATGGCCTTTTTAAAGCTGTCAAGTTTGGTGATATGATGGATCTCTTCCAGCAGGCCATTCCATAATTTAGGATTGGCAGATGAAAAGGTCCTCTGGGTAACCACAGCCAACCTGGTTCTTTATTGGCTGCAGCACATTTTCCCCATGGGACCTGAGTGCATGGTGTGGATTGTATGGAAGGAGGTGCTCCCGCAAGTAGGCTGGACCCAAGCCATGAAAGGGTTTAGAGGCTATTACCAACACCTTGTACTGTGCCCAGAAACTAATAGGCAGCCAGTGGAGAGATTTTAAAATTGGTGTTATGTGGTCACTTCTAGATTTTCCAGCAACCAATCTGGCTGCCATATTTTGAATTAATTGAAGTTTCCAAACTAAGCACAAGGGGAGCTCCATGTAGAACACATTACAGAAGTCTAGTTGAGAGGTTACCATCATGTGTACCACTGTTTCTAGGTCTTCTGACTCCATATTTCTATATTATTAAAAAAAACACTACTGTGTTGGAATAATAAATAATAATAATAATATGTTTTATTTATATTTCCCGCTTCTCCCAGAGGATTGACGCAGGATTACAGCAGAATATAAAACAAGAAGACAATATACAATTACAGTTAAAAATACAATTAAACATGATATCTACAATAATTATTAAAAACAATTTATAAAAATAATATATATCTACAAAACATACAATGTGCCAGTCCTAATTGGGGTCTTGCTTAATTTCTATAGAGGGATAGACTTTATAAAGAGTTGGGAGGGTACGCTAACTGGAAGAGATAATAACTACTAATTGGGAAGAAATTGTTACTAAAGACAATAATTAAGGGGGGGGGGATTAAGCATTATAATACAGTTAAATAAAGCATTAAGAAGCCAAAATACATTCCTGCAATAGCAGCTTCATTTATATACCGCTTCATACCACCTAAGCAGTCTCTAAGCAGTTTACAGCTGTAAGCTAATTGGCCCCAATAAGCTGGGCACTCATTTTAGTGACCTCAAAAGGATGCAAGCTTGAGCCGAGCTTGAGCCCTGGCTGGTACTGAACTCGCAACCTTATGGTTTGTGAATGAGTGGCTGCAGTACAGGCATTTAAACACTGTATGTTCAAATATGTGGCATCTTGTGAATTCTTTGCTCTTAGTGGCATCTTAGATAACATAATTTTTGCAGGAGGGCAGGTATTTTGGCCTACCAATTGTGTCCCACCTTGCAATATAAAATGTGATCCCCTCATTTAAACACTTGGAAGACTAGAAAGTTGCATTCAGTAGCATTCAGTAGACTTGGATTAATTCCTACCCTGGCAAGTCTAGGTCCTCACTACTGGAGTGATCATTACATGTGAAAGGACTCCATAAGATTTCAGGAACCACTCAAGAAGTCAAATGCCAGACATAATCACCCTGTTTGCAATTCTTCATTTTCAGGATAGTTTTCTGATTTTGTTCAGTTAAAAATTCATTAGAACAATATCCATTTGTTTAAACATGAGCCAATTTGGCTTTGAAGGCATAGCACTTTAATATAACTGACAATCTAAAGTTCTCTTGGGAAAATGATTTCATATCTCCTAACTAATCTTCTTGTGGATGTTGATTCCTTCCTGCCCCCTTGATATAGTGGGCACTGCAGGACCTGGATGAAGATCAAAATGTCATTCACAATTATTACTGAGGTCAGATCATAACAGTTAGAAAAATCTCAACACCATTATTTTTAAGAGGTGGAAGAGGCAACAAGGGGGTCAGCTATTTTAGATCTGATCCTAACCAACAAGGATGACTTGGTTAATGGGGTGCAAGTGGTGGGATCATTAGGTGGAAGTGAACATGTTCTCCTGGAGTTTGTAATACAGTGGAAAGGAGAAGCCAGGCATAGTCAGACACGCATCCTATACTTTAGGAGAGCGGATTTCAGTAAACTTAGAGAAGTATTGAGGGCAATTCCATGGTCAGAAATACTAAAAGATAAAGGAGTTCAGGACGGATGGGACTTTCTCAAAAGGGAGATATTGAAGGCACAATTTCAAACAGTTCCAGTGAGAAAGAAAAACGGGAGGTGTCTCAAGAAACCAGGATGGATGACTAAGGAACTTTCAACCGAGCTGAGTTTGAAAGGGAACATGTATAAGAAATGGAAAAAGGGGGAAATCACAAAAAAGGAATTCAAAGAAATAGCAGGCATGTGTAGGGGTAAAGTCAGAAAAGCTAAAGCACAGAATGAACTCAGGCTTGCTAGAGAGGTTAAGAACAATAAAAAGGGCTTTTTTGGATATGTCCGCAGCAAAAGGAAGAAAAAGGAAACGGTAGGGCCACTTCGTGGAGAAGATGGCAAAATGTTAACAGAAGACAGAGAAAAGGCAGAATTACTCAACACCTTCTTTGCCTCAGTCTTCTCAGAAAAGGCAAAGGGTGCTCAACCTGAGGATAATGGAGCAGAGGACAGGATAGGGGCATTTCAGTACAGAATAAGTAAAGAGATAGTAGAGGAACACCTTGTTAATCTAAATGAATTTAAGTCTCCGGGACCAGATGAACTCCATCCAAGGGTATTAAAAGAACTGGCAAATGTAATATCGGAGCCATTGGCAATAATCTTTGAAAACTCCTGGAAAACAGGAGAGATCCCAGCAGACTGGAGGAGGGCAAACGTTGTCCCCATCTTCAAAAAGGGGAAAAAAGAAGATCCCAACAATTATCGTCCAGTTAGTCTGACATCAGTACTAGGAAAGATTCTGGAGCAGATCATTAAACAGAGAGTCTGTGAACATCTAGAAGGCAATGCCATAATCACAAAAAGTCAACATGGGTTTCAGAGAAACAAGTCATGCCAGACAAACCTGATCTCTTTCTTTGATAAAATTACCAGCTTGGTAGATGAAGGGAATGCTGTGGATATAGTATATCTTGATTTCACTAAGGCCTTTGACAAAGTTCCCCATGACATACTTGCAAACATGCTTGTAAAATGTGGGCTAGACAAAGGAACTGTTAAATGGATCTGTAATTGGTTGACCGGCTGAACCCAAAGGGTGCTCAACACTGGCTCCTTTTCATCCTGGAGAGAAGTGACCAGTGGGGTCCCACAGGGCTCTGTCCTGGGCCCAGTGCTATTCAACATCTTTATCAATGACCTGGATGACAGAATTGGAAGCATACTTATCAAATTTGCAGATGATACCAAATTAGGTGGAATAGCTAATACCCCAGAGGACAGGATCAAGATTCAAAATGACCTGAATAGACTAGAAAGCTGGGCCAAAGCTAACAAAATGAAATTCAACAAGGAGAAATGTAAGGTATTGCACTTAGGGCGGAAAAATAAAATGCAGAGATATAGGATGGGTGACACCTGGCTGAATGAAACTACGTGTGAAAGGGATCTAGGAGTCCAAGTAGACCACAAGTTGAACATGAGTGAACAGTGTGATGCGGCAGCTAAAAAGGCCAATGCTATTTTAGGCTGCATCAATAGAAGTATAGTGTCTAGATCAAGAGAAGTAATAGTGACACTGTATTCTGCTCTGGTCAGGCCCCACCTAGAATATTGTGTCCAGTTCTGGGCGCCACAATTCAGAAAGGACATTGAGAAACTGGAGCGTGTCCAAAGGAGGGCGACAAAAATGGTGAAAGGTCTGGAAACCATGCCCTATGAGGAACGACTTAGGGAGCTGGGGATGTTTAGCCTGGAGAAAAGAAGGTTAAGAGGTGATATGATCGCCCTGTTTAAATATTTGAAGGGATGTCATATTGAAGAGGGAGCAAGCTTGTTTTCTGCTGCTCCAGAGAACAGGACCCGGAACAATGGATGCAAGCTACAGGAAAAGAGATTCCACCTGAACATTTGGAGGAACTTCCTGACAGTAAGGGCTGTTCAACAATGGAATGCACTCCCTCGGAGGGTGATAGAGTCTCCTTCCTTGGAGGTCTTTAAACAGAGGCTGGATGGCCATCTGTCAGGGATGCTTTGATTTGGATTTCCTGCATGGCAGGGGGTTGGACTGGATGGCCCTAGTGGTCTCTTCCAACTCTATGATTCTATGATTCTATGATTCTATGGTTCTAAAGACCTAATTTTCATGTTTCTAAGGGTGCTACTACACTGTAGAAATAATGCAATTTGACACCACCTTAAATATTATAGTTCCATCCTATAGGATCCTGGGATTTGTAGTTTTATAAGGGTTTAGCCTTTTCTGCCAAAGTGTGCTTGTGCCTCACCAAACTACAAATTCCAGGATACTTTCAGTAGTTAGTGGTGTCAAACTGCATTGCACTATTTATGCACTGTGGATGCGTAAAACATTGCTGCTAAATGAAAATCACTAGAGTTCTTATCCACAGTTTTCTAACCTCGTGGTTAATCTCCTGGTGCTATTTGGAATCATCAGTGTGTAACCATGTGAGGATAAATTGCTGTGTTTTCTGCTAGCAGTTGAGTTTCATTACTAGATTTTTCTCTGAAAAATCAACTGAAGATTTCAGTTTTTAACTATATATCCTTCATGACTGAGCATCAAGACTCTAGTCTTGGCTGAGACAGTAGTTTCTCCCCTGTATCTTATGACCCTAGTTCAAGATGGAAGTCATGTGGCCCTTCATATACTGTTGCTTTAGCCAGCATAGATAAGGTTAATGCATCCTGGGGGCCATAGTTCAACATATGGAGAGTACATGATTCCTACTCTGGTTAACTTGATTTGGCCACTTCAAAGAGCAATGGCATCATCTTAGTGCTTGCCCTTAAACTGATAAATGCCCAAGGAGACTTGACCAAGTTAGAGCCTGAGATTTGGAAACACTGCAACTTTATTGGGTTTTGATAGCTAGTGTTGTGTTTTATTTGTTTTATATCTGTTTCATGTGTTGTTTCCCTCACCAAACTACTTCCTTTTTTTGACAAGTGTGGGTTGAAATTTAAGTAAATAACATGTATAAATGCCATTCTTCCTTTCACTTCCTTTGTTTGACAATTGTTCACACCCATGGGGTAAAGGAATATATGTATACACTATGGAAACAGATAGCATTTATGTATTTGTGGGTTTTCGTGCTAATGTTAAAAGCTAAGAGATCACCTTGTGTGAACATCAAAAATTTTAAATAAATAACTATAAAGGCAATAGGGTAGGGATTTTATTTTTTCTGCTGTGCTTTCTACAATCTTTTTCTCGCTGCTTCATTGGCTGGGCTATCTACCAGTGGTGCTGCTTCTGGTGTTATGTTAAATTATACAGGTAGTTTTCCTAGACTGTCAAGAATTTTGACTGTTCCAACTCCCTGTTGTTCTGTCAGTGATCTGTTTACTAGGAATACTGCATATAGTTCAGGTTCTGTTTCAGGGGGTTTTTATGAGAAGTTGTCAAGTTTGCTTTTATTCAGGAATAAATGGAACTATTTGTTAGCATAGTCTCATAGGCTTAGAGGCATGAATGTTGTGGGAAGCATCCAAATGTGATGGGGGCCAGGAAAAATGATGCCCCCTTTATTAATCAGTGCAGTCCAGGATGAATGACATGGCCTAAGGCAAAGCAGAATAAGAAATGATAAATTATATAAACTGCATATTTTTAAATAAATGTCCTGGCTCCATAATATTACAGAAGTAGACATTTCTAACTGCAATGAACACCAGCACCGTCATCTTCAACCACCACCACAGCTATTTCCTTATTTTTGTTTAAAAAATGCTGGCATCCTATTAATGAGTTGCCATTGTAACTCACTCTTTTGGACATTGCAGAGGTTGGAAATCTGTATAGGCCATGTAGGGACCAAAGTCACTTGCTGCACAAACACCTTTCTTCTGCTGCAATCACACAGCCATTTCCTGTCTGGTTAGAATAGTTGCTCCTCAGCAGAGAAATAAGATTTTTGTGTATACCTGGACCCACAGCAAAAGGTTTCTTCCTGGATGTCCCAGGAATTAATAAGATAAAAGGCCTTGGGAAATTGATGTGTGTCCAAACCATAAATGGACAGTCCTTCTTCGAAGTTGCTGGACTTCAGTGCCCAGCAGCCCCAGCAAACATAACCAGTGGGAAGGTAGCTGGGAGTGTTGGTCCTACAACTTCTGAAAGGTACTTTGCCCACCTAAATGCTGATGGAAATAGGAAAAAATAACAACTAAACTGGATGTGACCTTAATTAATCACATAATTAGTCCCTGTGCAGGTAGAGGTTAAAAACATCAAGCAGTCATGGGAGGTGTTTTACTGGATTAGACGTAGGGCTTTAAGACTTTGCCTTCACTATCATTTCAGTCCAAACTGATGGAGTAGTGTGCCTCTTCCACCTTCATGGAAGGAAAACTTCCATCCCTGCTAATGAAAGCTTTCTTGCTGGGGCAAATATCAGGTAGAGCTGGGATGGAGGAACTTGTGGTCATGGTGGAAGAAAAGTTTAAACCTCCTCACACATACCATGGTTCTGATCCAGTTCAACTGTCATCTTTCAGTAGCTACTTTCTGCCTGTTTATCTGTGCAAAGACTAATGATGTTAATAATATTCCACCAGTTGGACAGAGGTGGACAACTGAATGGCAGCAGGGGGAATTTCCCCCATAACACCCTCCGATAGGCCACCTGACATATCTCTGGTTTCCTCCGCGGTTCCTCCTGAATGTCACTTCCAGTTGACTTTTTTTTTTTTTTTTTTTTTGAGGGACTACAGATGGGAATGGAAGTATATGGTTCTGTGGTGATTTGATGATGGGGTAGAGGTATTTTGAAGTGCTATAATGTATTGGGGAGTTTTAATGTGGTTTCATGGTGAAATTACTCTTTTTTTAAAAAAAAATTGGTGTTTTAGAACTTCTGGAGAGCTTCAAGGCCACAAAAGTGGAGCTCAGGGGTCACATTGTGCCTATGGGATTTGCTATCCCTGCCTTGGATTAGAATATAAGGGCATATAGAAATGTCTGTCATTTGTGGCTTGAACCTGGACACACAATCCAATTGTCTCCACTTCTATTTCATGGTTAATTATTTCTAACCACTACAGCAGCCCTTTTGATTTAGCAAATATCTTAACAACATTGACAGTTGTAGTGTCAGTAGCATCCCATTCCTGAGATTTCAGGGCCAAAATTTGTGATGTCCTTGCACTGTCCCAGAGGCAAGATAGCCAACATTTGGTAAAGGGACAACAAGAAATCTGGTAAAATGAAGTTCACCAGGTAATCTGGTAGAGCCAGAGTGTCATTCATAGATGGTTTAACATGCATCAAAATGCTCCTAGCAACTGGAAGCATTTTTACCAGGGTTGGAATCCAACACAACCTTGGCTACAACACACAAAACATGTGAAGAAAACCATGGAATGGGTGAAGGCTGTACATGCTGATGTTGGAGCTTGTGGAAAGCTCAACGCCAGTCCTATGGTGAGCTTTTACAGGCCCCAGGCAACTGCTGCAAATGGCCTGTGTCACTAATATTCTCATGCGTTTCATGACACAGGCACTTCCTCACTCCAAATGGTACAATAGGTCATGTGCACCCACCAGCTCTCTGCCTAGTCCCCTCTGTGGATGTAGAATCTGTGCATATGAAGGTACAATTATATTCAGGCCCAAATTCCATTAACTTAATCAATTTAACAAATTATATCTTGGTAAATTGTTCCTGTGTAGGACAGAATCATCCAGGAGCTAAACTTGTGTTTTTGTTATTGGCCTTCAAGTCAAGTTGGAGACCACCTCTTGTAGGGTTGTTGTTGGGTTTTTTGCAAGATTTATTCAGAAGAGGTTTGCCATAGCCTTCATCTTAGGCTGAGAGAATGTGACTTGCCCAAGATCACCTAGTGAGTTTTTATGGATGAGCAGGAACTCCAAGCTTCCAGAGTCCTAGATGAAACCACTACACCATGCTGGCTCAAGCTCTTCAACATATTATAGGTAATCTTTATCACAGACTAAGAAATATTACCTACACTGGGTGATAGTGAGCACTCATCACTAGTCACAGCTTCTGCCAACCTAGCAGTTCAAAAGCATGTAAAAGTCTAAGTAGATAAATTGGTACCACTTTGGTGGGAAGGTACCAATGTTCCATGCAGTCATACTGGCCACATGATTATGGAATCATTTCTGACAATGCTGGCTCCCTTTGCTTAATGAGCACTACCCCCTAAAGTCAGACATGACTAGACAATCTTATCAAGGGGAAACCTTTACCTACCTAAAAAATTAAGTATGGGGCTCAACAGACCGCCCCTTTGGAGTGGCCTGCAGCTGCCCTTTTCCTTTCCCGATCAGGGCTGCAGCAACTACATGCCGGAGCCCCAATCTGGCCTTTCCATTGCTCAAAAAGAAGCTGCAAAAAGCAAGTCCTTTTTGTGCAGCAGAAAGGGTGCCCTAGCCACCATGGTGGTGGCTTTTTGCTGCTTCTTTGGCACAGTGCATTTAAATGCTGTGCCAAAGATGTGTGATGATGCCACCTGCCATCTGGTCAGGTGGGTGGCGTGGGGGCAGAGTTGGTGTGACCAGCAGGTGGTTGCCACACCCCCACTCTGCCCCCATACTGGCTTTTTATGCCAGTCAATAAAGGGCCTATGTTGCTATTTGGCCCAGTGAAAGATAGTGGCTTCCATGTCATTGGAGCAGTGCCCCCACAAGAGATTTCATTCTGAACTTTAAAATAACTATCCAATGTATTGAACTCTATCTCCAACATAGGGTCAGTATCTTCGGAAAGTTTATGATCAGACTAACACTCAAAGGGGATTTACCGGTCCACTGACCTGGAAGCCATTACCTTGTCTCATGTTCATTTTCCTTTTATTTTTAGGACCTTCAGGGTTTGCACTTTATCCATGGTAAGGCAGCCATGGAGAGAGAAGACAGACAAAATTTGCTGGCTCTGAACAGTCCATTTTTCCAATGTGACTGCATTTGTGACTGCAGTGGTCATATTCTTTTTCTCCTACCATCACTGTGTACGATGGTATATGATGCACCAGGAAGACTCTAACCTGTGGTGAAAGAACACTATTGATCTGGATTATTTATGTATTTATTTGAATTGTAAGCATTGAATATACAGTAGCTGTTTATTAAAAGTAAGACACCCATGATTGATGATTTAAAATACAATACAAATGATAAGACATAATAAAATATGAATTTAAAAATAAAATGTATCCAAATAAAATATTGACAACTTCAAGAAGCAGCATGCAGCTATAATGGGCTGCAGTGGGGAGGAGGGGAACTCAAAAATGTTCCTGATGCATTAATAGTTTTATAAGCCTTCTGGGATAAGAAAGCGTCTAGTACCTTTCAAGATACAGGTACTGTCCAGACATCTTTTTTTGAAAACAGGTTACTGTGTATCTTTGTATCTGTATGGGAGTGAAAAAGACAGTGCCCTATGGAAGACAATCTTACCTCTACAAAAATGGAATTTGGAAGAGGAGAACTTTCACACTACACAGTTATAGCAGGAAGATACCACTTTGTCTACCATGGCTACATCCTATAAAATTCTGGAATTTGTAGTTTCATTCAATATTTAATTCTGAGGCAAAGAGGTCCCCTTCTGCCTCTGACCAAACTACAAACCCCAGGATGCAGCCATGGCAGTTAAAATAGAATCATAACACTATAACTCTGTAGTGTGACAGAGCCCTAGGATCCCATTAGTACATCTCATGAAATAGAACAAGAGAAGGATTTACATGGGTGGCCATGTTCTTTGATATAATCAGGTTGCAAGATTAACCAATACTAAATCTGATATTCATTGTACCCGTATAAAATTTCCAGGCCAGAAAATATGATACAAATGCTGTTTGAGAGTGTTTTTTTTTCACTGGCACAGATCTGGAAAAATGGCAGGGCTGGCTGAAACAAAGCAGTTGAATATTATGAGAGATTTATTCCAAGTTGTACTAAAGCTTCCCAGTGGGTCACCAAGCTGTGCTTCAACATTTTTCATGTGTATTTTTGGACAATGTGCTATGATTAGAAACTGTCCTCACACTTGATTCTTGCTTCTGAGACTGCAGCACATGCTTTACTAAAAACTACTTTTTATTTATTTGATTAAAATTATATGCAAAGCATCAGCAAAATTAACCATCGCAAGATCAGTATATTAAGAGCACATAAGGAAATTGCAAGAAGGGGAATGTCTGGCAATAGTTACGAAAGAACAGCTATTAATTGGGGCTCAAGAAGAGCCACCTCAGAAAAATGTCTTACAAAACTACAATTCCAAGAATTCTATAGCACTGAGTCATGGACAGTTAAAGTGGTGTAAATCTGGATTTATTCTACAGTACAGATGCAGCCTTAAATAAAAATACATTTACATGTCAACAGAGAGGGGGCTAACCAGACCTCCTGGGGAGGGAAATTCCATAATTACGGAGCAGCCACTGAGAAGGCTCTATCTCTTATCCTTATCCACTCAGCTGGTTCTACAGCCCAACATGCTTTCTCTAATGGTAATGCTGTTTCAGCATTGTGCCTATGTGTCTGTGTGTGTTGCACAAAAATATTTGATTAGCTGTTGCAATAATTAGATACAAAGCACAGTGGGAAAGAAAAATAGACTTGCAGAATTTTCTATTTTCCGTAACTCTGAACAATAGTTTCTCTACCCCCTTTTCTCTCAGTAGCACTGGCCATTAAAAAAAAACCTCAAAAAGACAACCTGAAACCTGTCCCACAACAGCTGGCAGTTATACTTCAGTGTGATATTTACCCATGCAGACATGTCAGGGGAATGGGAATCTGATGTGGGTTTTAGTCAGAATTTTCAAGCAGCTGTCTAAAGTGCTGAACCCTGTCTCTCAGCTAGGATCAGCTTTTTGGATAGCTCCTTTAAAACCTGGAGTGGGAGCACTACCCCACTGATATTTCAGCCACCACATGAAAGTAATGTTTATTTCCAGTCCTACATTTTACTTTCTTTAATTTTCATTGTTTTACCCCCCTCTCATTCTTCTGTCATTTCCCTATTTTTCTTTCCATTGCCTTATCAGTCTTGGATCTTTTCAAATGAGTTCTCAATGAACATCCTCCAGTAATCAACACTCTTCCCACATCTATTTCCCATCCACTATACACATCTGATGATATCTTTAGGTACATTTTTCTGCACTATGGCCTCCCCACTGACTCTTGCACAGGCTCTCAGGGAACTGAACATCAAATAATCTCCCTCGGTGCTTTGAGATATGCATAGTGTTATGATACCTTGTGAAATATTGTCCACTGACTTTTCTAAGTGGTACTCTTTCTTTAAAGGATGCCTTGTTTCCTCTTTAAATGTTGTCTAGGCATTGATGTTCTAAACTATATACTTGCAATTAAGTTAGTTTTGGTTCCAGACAGTACATTGTTTATCAAGTCCCATACTTGTCTTTCTAATGATAAAATATATTATATATTTAAATGATGAAATATATTAAAATAAAATGAAACAAGTATATAGAAATAATCTGAAATCAATAAATCTACAAAAGCAGCAGTAAAATATATGCAAAGTAGAATATGAAAAACTTCAAGACCCGAGGAAGTAAAATAAGAATAAGAAAGTCATAAAAGTAGAGTGAACTATTCTGCACCCTGGTACTATCATTAAAAAGGTCCTTTCTCTTATATCTGTACACCAGTGCCTAAGATAACAGGGGAATCCAATGGAAGAGCTCTGTCCATGACCCCAGGCAGACAAATTAGAAACGTGAACATTCAGATTGTTGTTGTTGTTGTGTGTCTTCAAGTTGTTTACAACAATACTGATCAGTAAGCCTACCAATTCCTCAGTATGTTTCCAAAACCCAGTCCAAAGTGATAATGTTGACTTCTACATGTTATGATTTGGGCAGATCACCTGCCCAAATCATAACAGCATGCAGAAGTCAATACCAGCTCTTTGGACTGGGTTTTGGAAATAAATGGGAACCAGTAGGTTTAGTGATCTGTATTGTTGTTGATGTGTTCCTTCAAGTAATTTCCAACTCATGGAATCGCGTTCTGACGGCGATTCTGTTGATGCCCTTACCGACATCTGGGATACTAATCTCTCTAGGGCTATACACAGTATCGCTCCCAAGCGTCCTTTCCGGCCTGCTTCCAACAAACATCCCTGGTATACAGAAGATCTCAGGGCAAGGAAGCGGGTCGTGCAACGACTAGAGCACAAATGGCGAAGACATCAGCACTTGTCCGACAGGACACTCCTTCGCTCTCATTTGAAAGCTTACGGAGTGGCAATACGTGCAGCAAAGAATTCCTTCTATGCGTATTGCGTCCGCAGAGTCGCGTCCGGCGGAGCTGTTCAGGGTGGTGAGGGAGCTAACTCGGCTCCCTCCCACCCTGAGCCCTATTTTAGAGCCATCTAAAGCCTGCTGCGATGATTTTAATAACTTCTTTGCGGATAAAATCTCTCGGGTAAGGGCTGATCTCGACACCAGTTTTTGTGCAGATCCTATAGTAGAGATGTCCGAAGTGTCCGTGGTCCCTGTTATACTGGATCACTTTGAGTTTGTTAGTCTTGTCCCCTATGCTATTCAACATTTACATGAAGCCGCTGGGAGAGATCATCCGGAGACATGGGGCGCGGTGTTATCAGTACGCTGATGACACCCAGATAATTTTCTCTATGTCTCCGACTGATGCAGTAACTAAGGATGGCATCTCTCCTCTAGATGCCTGCTTGGCGTCGGTAATGGGCTGGATGAGGGAGAACAAACTCAGTGTGAATCCAGGGAAAACGGAAGTACTGGTGATAGGCTCCCCGGTTTCTGGTGGTGAGATCTGTCGCCCGGTCCTGAACGGGGTCACGCTCCCCCTGAAGGACTCGGTGCGCAGCTTGGGAGTGCTCCTTGACTCGTCGCTCCAGCTGACTTCTCAGGTGGATGCGACGGTCAGGAGTGCTTGTTATCAGCTTCGGCTGATACGCCAGCTGCGTCCCTACCTGGACCGAAAGGACCTAGAAACTGTTGTACATGCTTTGGTAACCTCTCGACTGGATTTCTGCAACGCGCTCTACATGGGACAACCCTTGTACCAAACCCGGAAGCTGCAATTGGTGCAGAATATGGCAGCCAGATTGGTCGCTGGTAGTTCCAGGTCAGACCATGTAACACCTATTCTAAAAGATCTTCACTGGCTGCCTATTCGCTTCCGAGCTCAATACAAGGTGTTGGTTTTGACCTATAAAGCCCTAAATGGCTTGGGCCCAGGGTACTTGGAGGACCGCCTCTCCCCATATAATCCGCCTCGCACACTCAGAACTTCCGGGACTAAACTGTTGGAGGTCCCTAGGTCCAATCATGTGCGGACCTCACAGAGGGCTTTTACTACTGCTGCCCCTCCCCTCTGGAATAAGCTCCCTGTAGAGCTTCGCTCCGCCGCCTCATTAGCTGTTTTTAAAAAACAGTTAAAAACATACTTATTCCGTCTGGCCTTCCCACCTTAATTTGTTCATTTATTTTCCTGCCCCTTTTCCCCTCTTTCCTCTTTTGACCTTGGATTGATGTTTATTCTTATTTTCTTCTGCCCCTGCCATGTGATTTTTTATTTTATTGTTTTCCTGTTCCTGTTTGTAGTAATGTTTTTAACTGATTATTGGATTTTAACTTGTATTGTAATGTCTTTTATATTTTGTACGCCGCCCTGATCATACCCATGGAAGGGCGGGATATAAATAAAATTTATTATTATTTATTATTATGGTAAACCTAAAGTGAACCTATCACAGTATTTTCTGGGATAGATACTGTATAACTTACTCAAGGTCACATTGTGGATTTCCATTGTTGAATGTGGGATTGAACCCTGAACTCCTGAATATAATGTATGGTTTGAGCATAGTCTAACACTCAAACCACTAAACCACACTGGCACAGCTTGGTGTTCATAATCATCATAATGACCATAAATTCATAGATCCAACAAATGTATTCTCAGCAGTTGCATCTGAAACCATCTTCAGAGGTAGTCCTGGTATGACACACTGTAGTAGTTTAAGCTGTGGTTACTAGAGCTTGGATAAAGGCCAGTTTGTCTCTATCTTGGTAAAAATATAACTAGCAAAGCAACTTGTGATAATGGAAGTCCATGGTGGTGTAGCTACATTTCTTTCTGCATTAAGCTTTCATTTATTGGCATTCACCCAGTCTGTAACTATGCGCAAACTCCCATCTAACAGTTCCATCGCTTTACCTAAACCAGATGAAAAAAGGGGGGATATGCTGAGTATCATCTGCATACTGCTGATGCCTTGCCCCAAATCTCTAGTACATCAGACTAGTTTAACCAAGGTGCTGACTGCCAACAGCTACTGAAGAGTGCTGTGGAAAATATGTTAAGCAAAATTGCATCAACATGTTCCAAGTCAGCTAACTTGCATTAAGTACTTTTATTCAGATAATGAGAGAAAAGAGGCAGAAATGTTTCAAATCAATTCCTTTGACACCAGCCACTTATAATCAGGCCAATTGTCTGAAGGTCCATGCATAGACATTTTAGTGCTCAACATTAGACTGCAATTTACCACTGTTGGTCATTTTCATCATGGTAAACTG
Source organism: Sceloporus undulatus (assembly GCF_019175285.1). NCBI lineage: Eukaryota > Metazoa > Chordata > Lepidosauria > Squamata > Phrynosomatidae > Sceloporus > Sceloporus undulatus. The sequence goes on along the minus strand of NC_056523.1, from coordinate 117,563,804 downwards.
ACACACATTCGCATTGAATAGTTTCTTTCCACCCACAGTCACATCCAACAGTTAGAGAGGGAGAATGGAAGCAAGACAGCAGATAAGAATTATTTTTATCCTTCTCTTTGAAGAAGCAAAAACCTTGAAGCCAATACTCAGAGGAATATGAATGCTGGTGATCTTGCATAACGCCAACACCTTACAAATTGTGATAAGGAAGGGGCAAATACCCAGAGCACCTTGACCGGAAAAGAAGACAGACATAAAAGGAGGAAAAAAATCCAAAGCATAAAACATCAATAATGGAAATGTACAATGAAGTGTAATCAAAATGAATGCTAATCACTTCATTTCACAAACGACATTCAGTAAAGTTCCTGTTTAATATTATGTGCAAACCAAGCTGCCAGGTTTTATTTGTCATTTGATATCAAACCAGCTCTAGCTCAGAATACTGGAAAAACTCTTTTGTTGAGCTTTACCTCTTTAACCTCAAATGAAAACTGGCATTCCATCTGGACGATGTCCAAAGCGTCACATTTGGGTAGTCATCAACCACCTCGCCTTAGAAATCAAGAGTACTGATTAAACAATCAAGATATTTGAAATGTGGTGATGGAGCTCTACATTCTTTGCATCCATAATTAGAATTCAGTCATGTTACTAAAATGGATATCTAGATTCCCAGATCTCAGCCTGACTTTCATCTACTGGCTGTAGTTAAAGATACTTTAGTTATTGTATTTGCATACAGATGCTACTAAAATTATAAATTTTGTTCAAGCTATTAGTGTTTAAATACTTTAATCATATATGATGCCCTACACATTTTTTTCTCTCTGAAGAAAGGCCTACTGACTTTTCAAGTGATTTACTCCCAAATAGGTGTGTATAGGATTACAGTTTTACACTTTCCCCACTTATTGATTTATGCTGCCAAAAACTAACCAGGTAAACTTTACAGAAACTTCAATAACTATTGATAAGAAAATGAAAGCCAGGGCTGCAGTTATTTTTCATAACCCAAACCATGAATCCACCCACAAAGCTTTATTTATAAATGTCTTAGGAATCAATTAAGGATTTTGAAACATGAGTATGAAAGGTACCTTATTTTCCAAATCTGATACTTTCTGCATCTTTACTGTTTATTGTTCCTAGATAGAGTTATTGGTTATTATGATTTTCTCTAAATAAAAGAGAGTTTTTAAGAGATACAATAAACAGCAATCAGATTGTGCAGGTCTTTTAATAATGTTCTGTACTGTTTCGTTTCTTGCTTTTCAGTGAGCATTTTTAAATTGTCTTAATTAAAAAGAAAATGACAGAAATGTTTTTTATTCTCTCTCTCTTTTTCAGTTTTCATAAGCCATGGGCTTATATATGATATGTGTGTGACAAAGTGTGTGTGTGAGAGAGACTGCAGTATCTAACAATCATAAAATCCCAAGCTTATCAATAAAAACAAAATCAAAACAACAAGCAGACAGTTTCAATATTAAAATATTAAGATGTTAAAAACCAATCACATAACTGATAATAAAAGTAACAAATGAAAGATTAAATGCCTATCAGAAGGATGGATAGATAGATAGACAGACAGACAGACAGATAGATAGATGACAGGTAAATTTTCCTAAGAGAATAATTCTACAGATAGGAAGCCAGAACAGAGTAAGTTCTTATCCTGTTAGCTTTCACTGGACATACATATCCATAGAAGTCAAAGTCATAGCCATGTTAGTCTGGAAAATCAGTATGCAAAGGGATATTGTAGCACCTTTCAGACTAACTAGAAGAAAGAAGATGGTAGTATGAGCTTTTGTAGACTTGAGCCTACTTCCTTTCTATGCATCTGTGGAAGTAGGCTCAAGTCTATGAAATCTTATGCTACCAGCTTCTTCCTTTCAATTTGTCTCAAAGGTGCTACAAGATTTGTGTATCTACAGAGCATTCAAGTGTGACCTTAACATTCAGACAAGGACACATACCAGGAGGTGTGCTTTCAGGCAGACTGATGATAAGCCATTTAAGGTTTTAAAGGTCAAGACTGACACATCAAATCAAACCTAAAACCTGACTGGTAGCTAGTTAAGTTGATACAGTTTTTTATTAACTGCCCTAGAATTGATCTTGACTCATGGCGACCCTGTGGGTGAGACATCTCCAAGACCCTCTGCCCCCCACTGCTCTGCTTAATTCCTGCAACCCCTACTTGTGACCTCCTCTATCGAGTCCTTCCATCTAGCATGTGGCCTTCCTCTCTCCCTACTTCCCAGCATTATTGTCTTTTCCAATGAGTTCTTCCTTCTCATGATGTGTCCAAAGTACGACAACCTCAGTTTGGTCATCTTGGCATCCAGTGAGGTTCCTGGCTTGATCTGCTCTAGGACCCATTTGTTTGTCCTTTTGGCTGTCTATGGGATCCTCAGCACTCTTCTCCAGCACCACATCTCAAATGAATGGATATTCTTCATATCTTTTTTCTTAACTGTCCAGCTCCGACATCCATACATGGTAATAGGGAATATAATGGCTTGTATGAATCTAATCTTTGTGCTCAGTTGTATATTTTTGCATTTTATGATCTTCTTTAGTTCTTTCATAGCCATCCTCCCCATTTTTAATCTTCTTCTGATTTCCTGACTGTAATTCCCATTCCGATCAATGTTCCCAATTATGGGAATTCTTTTACTATTTCTATTTCTTCATTGTCTAGGTTAAACTTGTGAAGGTCCTCGGTGGTCATTATCTTTATTTTCTTTATGTTCAACATTAAGCCTGCCATTGCACTTTCTTCATTGGTTTTCCTTAGTAGGTGTTCCAGATCTGCTAGTACTATGGATCATCTACATATCTTAGATTGTTGATATTCTTTCCTCCTGTTTTCACTCCTTCTTCTGTGTCCAAGCCTGCTTTTCTTATAATATGTTCTACATACAAGTTGAACATATAGGGTGAAAGGATATAGCCTGGTCTGACTTCGTTGCCAATTGGGAACCATTCTGTTTTTCCATGTTCTGTTCTGACAGTAGCCTCTTGTCCTGAGTACAGATTCCTCATCAGGACTATCAGATGTGTTGGCACTCTCATGTCTTTAAGGGCATTCCATAGCCTTTCATGCTCTACGCAATCAAAGGCTTTGCTATAGTCTATAAAGCACATGCTGATTTTGTTTTGGAATTCCCTGGTGCGCTGCATTAGCCATCATATATTTGCAGTGTGGTCCCTAGTGCCTCTTCCTTTCCTGAATCCTGCTTGAATCTTTGGGATTTCTCTCTCCAGGTATATATGTATGTATGAAGTCTATGTTGCAGAATTTTGAGCATGATTTTGCTTGTGTGGGAGATCAGTGTTATGGTCCTATAGTGGCTGCAGTCTCTTATGTCTCCCTTTTTGTGGATGATTTCCACATCACATTTTAGAATTTGGGGTTCATCTTCATATGGCTCTTTGTTCCATGTGTCCTTTATTTTGTCATCTCTTTTGTATAATTCTTCTGTGTATTGCATACAACATATTTTTATTCCCTCCTGGTCTTGAATTATTTTATTTTTATTGTCATATAGCATTCCAGTCCTAGGTTTAAACTTTCCTTTGGTTTCCTGGATCTTGCAAAATAGATCTCTTGTTCTTCCCTTTTTGTTGTTGTCTTCTATTTCTCTGCATTGGTCATTGTAGTAATTTTCTTTATCTTTGCACACAACTCATTGTACTGTTGAATTCATAATTCTTAGTTTGTTCCTATCTCCCTTTTGTTTTCCTTCTCTTTTTTTCTTTATTGCTTGTAGTGCTTTTTCTGTCATCCATGTTTTTTTCTCTTTCTTTTTGTTTATTGAAAGTGTTTGTCTGCATTCTTCCTTTATTATGATTTATTATTATTATTATTATTATTATTATTAATAATTTATTATTTTATTATGATAAAGTACATACAACATATTCAGTCTCAATGACCAATCTTTCTGCTGCATGTCCCACCAAATTTCAGTCAGTGCAGGACAGGGCAGTGAGTCATTACTGCAATTTGCTATGTGTTGGTAGCCCAACATATAGCATATTATAATAACTGAGGTTGAGTGGGACCACATGGATAACTGCAACCAGACTGTCTCTGTTGATATGAGGTTGTATCATTCTCAGCTATGGGGACCTTGCAAAACTGTTTATTCTCAGCCGGTGCAATACCATCAAAAGAAGGTTGACAACCAATTTATTATTAACCACAAAACGGAACAAGAAAGACATCTTCTAATATCACTTTCATCTTATTTGGATTGGGTTTCAATTTATTGGTCCTGAGCCAAGCACAAGTTTCATGTAGATGTTAAAAAACATAGGAAAGGACATGCTCCTTTGTGGGTTCCCAAACAGAATCTTGATGAGGAAGAACAGTGCTAACTTCTATTACCTTCCTATTTGAATCGACCATCCAAATAGGGGCAGTACAGCTGTAAAACAATGCAAAAAACTGTAAAATAGCTCCTACATAAGGCAGCCTCCCTTGAAAGATACCATAATTGATAGTACTAAAAAGCCAGTAAGATATTCAGAAGAACCAACAAAGATGTACTGCTATTTCTCCTAGCAAAAGGAAATAAGGGGCAGGGCGGGGGAGACAGATTGCACTGGTCAAAAAAGGCAGGTTCTACTCTGAAATCAGACCTAAAAGAAATTGAAATGGTTCCAGGTAGTATCACTCAGGACTGTCTGAACTGTGCAATGATGTGTGTGTGTGTGTGTGTGTTCGTGTGTGTTTCATCATAGTTTGAAGCAAAATATACAATAGGCACTAGGTGTTCTTTTCTTCCCTTGTGAAAAATGTTGTGGAATATAGCAATGGCTAACCAGGCCATAAGTCTATTGTAAGGAAGAATCAGGAATTTAAATCTTAAATATATGTGTCCTTTAGGCCTGTTACAGACTGCCAAAATAAAGCTGCTTTGGGTCTCTTTGGAGGTATGCTATTTAAATGATGCATGGGTCCTAAGAGTCCAGAGGTCATGCCAAAGCCACATTCAATTCCTAAGCACTGGAGTGCAGCTTTGGTGCAGCTTCCGGATTCTTAGGGTGCATGCATCATTTAAACAGCATACCTCCAAAGAGACCCGAAGCAGCTTTATTTTGGCAGTCTGTAACAGGCCATTATAAATAAAACCTATTCTTCATTATTTGAGAGCATGAATCCTGATTTTGGCAAAATGCTCTTCAAAATTTAGGCATGTCCTGATGATTAGGTTCAGTGTTTTTCATTCAATGTTTTACTGTCTAGAAGAAAGATTTTAAAGTATTATTTTACTTCTCTGTATGCCCTGTTGTTGGAGAGGCTGAGGAGGCTGCCACACAGCAGGAATACAACACTTTAATTGCCATGACTCAGTGCTATGCAATTCTGGGGTTTGTCGTTCCATGAGATATTTAGCCTTCTCTGTTAAACAGCTCTGGTGTCTCACAAAACTATAAATCCCAGAATTACATAGTATTGAGCCATGGCAGTTAAAGTGATGTCAAACTGGAATATTTTTGCACAGTAGCAGCAGCCTGAGTTGGTTACTTGTCTTAGTATATTACCTCTTTTACACTGCGATTAGTATAGAATTATTTTTTAAATTTAATGGCAAATGAAGCTAATATTCTCAAAAAACAAACAAACAAACAAGATCAGCTGTCAGAATGAGGCCTTTGAATACAAAAATAAAATAAAAAAAATCCCCCAACAACTTGTAAGTACCTGAGAAGAAATGTTTCTTTAACATTTGGTTGTTTCCATCTGCTGTTGTATTAATATGCGGAAATCATACTGAAATCACTATTTGATTAAATTATATTGGAGAGACAAATTTTAAAACCTGGAACACAATTCAGGTAAAGTTAAGCACTTTTAAGTTTAGTGGGAAAGCTAAGAATGTCCTTGGTTTATATATATATATGAAGCCAGAACTGTGAAATATGTGTGCTGGAAGGTCAGCTAATTATAAGGGATATTGTCATGTGAGAGAGGGGTGTATGAATTAAAGTATGATTGCATAAAGAAATAAGGATTGTGTTTACTGGATTTAAAATGTTAATCTGTGGCTTGATGTACAATGTTGATCTAGCCTAAAGGAAGTTGTTATAAAATAAGGTCTTTGGGGTATATGAAATTCAATAAATTGTTTATAATGATGCTAAGATTGATTTACATGTGTGTTAGAGGGCTTGATAATTACAAGAGATATTCTCACAAGAGAGGGATTTTACAGTGAGGCTGAGATTTGTCTTAAAGATTAAGCATTTTTGTGTCAGTGGTTGGGAGACACAGCTGGAAAACGCTTAGAGGGGAGGGAGTGGAATATTGTTTTAGTGTATAGATGAAAGGATATAATACCTGATATTTAATATTATAATACAATGTTTTTAAAGTAGAATAAGTTAGTGAGATGGACTATATTGATCACAGAAAACAACGGAATGGTCTAAAAAAATGGGAGTACCACTACATTTGATTGTTCTGTTGCGTAAACTGTAGCGAGGGTAAGAGGCAGAAGTGAACATGGATAAAAAGAATTTTCCCAATTGGCAATTGGTCAGGTAAGGTTACACCCTATTTGTTCAACACATATGCAGAAAATATCATACAAAGAGCAGGTTTAGATTCAGAAGAAGGAGGTGTGAAGATAGGAGGAAGGAACATCAACAATCAAACATATGTAGATGACACCATATTACAAGTGGAACACTTCATAGATTTCGAAAATTATTAAGGAAGGTCAAAGAAGAAAGTGCAAAGGCAGGCTTAATGCTAAACATAAAGAAAACAAAAATAATGACCACAAAAAGATCTACAAGAATTCACCTTAGATAATGAGAAAATTGCAATAGTAAAAGAGTTCCCATACATTGGATCAAACATTAATCAGAATGGAGAAGGCAGTCAAGAAATTAGAATAAGGCTAGGATTGAGAGGGGCAGCTAGGAAAGTACTGGACAAAATCCCAAAGAGCAAAGATATAACTGAACATTAGTGAGGATCATTTAATTATAGTGAGGATTATATTACCCATCACCATGTATGGATGTAAGCGCTGGACAGTGAAGAAAGATGACAGAAAGAAAATAAACTCTTCTGAGATATGGTGCTAGAGAAGAGTGGGTTCTGGAACAGAACTCTCCTTGGAAGCAACTGAGGTTGTATATTGGGCACATCATGAGAAGGCATGAACCATTAGAAAAGACAATAATGCTAGCAAAGGTAGAAGGCAGCAGAAAAAGGGGGAGATTATATGCTAGTTGGATGGATTCAATTAGAAAGGCCACAAGACTCAGCCTGCAGGATCTGAGCAGAGCAGTAGAGAACAGAGTGTCTTGGAGATATCTCATCCACAGGGTTTCCATGAATCAAAGGAGACTCAAGGGAGGTTAACCCTTGTGAGAGGGCTAGTTGTTTATTTTAATTTAAGGGAAGATTACTAGTAATAAGTGATAATGATTAGTAACCCTTTATTGACTTTCTGTAAAAAATATGTATGTGATTTTACAAACTCTGATATTGATTATTAACAAGCATTTGTTACTGAAAGGAGGAGGATGATTTATTGTGATAGATGAGAGAGCTATAGTCTGATTATCTATTTTAATAACCACTAAAGAGAAGAGAAGAAGTATATTTTATCTTTTCTGTTTCTCTTTTTTCTTTTACTTGTTTATTTATATCTGTCTATATTCTTTTTCTTTCTACTTTTTTATTTATTTATTTTGTTTCTTTTTGTGTTTTGTTTATATAAGTGAATTTTTTTCTGTATGGAAAAAATAGAATAACAAAAGGCAGAATTTAGCTAGGTTGTTCAGCCATTTTGTGCTAGGATGGCATATACATAGTGCAACATTAACCTGAAAAGTTAAAATTAGTGACTGTTATTACTTAGCAAGCATACCAAATAAAGTGTTTTCTTATGAAGAATATAATTGAGTCATTAGGTCAACTAAGTGCTTCATGAACTGGTGAAAAGCAATTTTTGTCTGGCAGATGTTTTCCAAATGGTCATTATCTGTGTATTTTGATTTATGATTAAAGATAATGGGAGTTATATTAATGGCTTCTTGATATCCTGCTGGGTGGATTCTATGCACAAAATATGCATGAGAGCAACATGAAACTGCCATTTGATGTGTGATAGATGAGTCTTGAGGTTTCCACAAATATGCATTAGGCATTTGAATGAAATGTCTTATTTAGTGTTTGAAGATGTGGGGGTATATCACCACTCTTTAGAAGGCAACGATCCAAGTAGACATGTTTCTTATCATGCAACTTACAAATGTTCCATTTCAGGTGATACTGTACCTCAATAGTCTGGGTCCTGTTTAATCTTTGAAACAATTAATATGAGTGAAAGTACTTTTGTTTATACTCATGGTTAATAATAGTTCAGTATTTCTTGCCTGACGTCCATCTCTTCTAGAACATAAATTTAATTGTGCCATCTTCTTCATTTCTTCATTATTTTTGGAATTATTGTAACTTCATAATATATTTTGGCACTAGAAATCATGAGAAAAGAACCATGGCTCTTAGTTCTGAGTTTAGGCAGCTGTCCAGGAGTCATTGTGGTGAAATCACTTAACTGCTACACAATGTTCTCATCTTCCTTAATTACTCACCACACTTCCTGCTAGTCAAAGAGACCTAATGACTCTAGCAGACTTCTTGTTTCTGATAAACTTAAATAATTTCTTGTTATTTGTTTTATGTTATTGATTAATGTTTTTAAATGCCCTCCCTTGGGTCTCCTAATTATCCATCTTACATTTACCTGTCATTAACATTTTGTCCTTTCTGTTGACTTCATTTGCACTGGATTACTGCTTTTACATTCTTGCTGGACTACCACTATGTTTGGCTCACCATGACACAATCCTTAGAGACAAAAGCAACATTTAGCCATGCCCTTCAGGCGAAAATGATGTATCTCCTTTACATTCACTGCACAGTGGTAAAAGACAGTTCCCATCATCATCAGATCATGCTGCTGGACAGGGCATCAACATTTGGAAAGAAGATACTCAGAGGGGAGAAATAGGTCTGTGATGTAGACAGTATGTCATCCCTTAATTTTCAATGAGATTGACCCTGTCCTCCTTTTCAGTCACAAGTTTTATAATGATGCAGAAGACAAACTATCTGCAGGACAAAAAACAAACACCCCTCAAATATTATTTGGGCAAATGTATATTTAGTGGCCAATATCCCATTGTCTATATACTTTATAACATAATTATTCATGAATAGAAAGAAAAAAAGAATTTAAGAAAATTAAGTCTTGTCTATGTAGGACATTAGGTCTTGAGGTTATGCAATACCGGCCATAACAAAACAAGCATATGCTTGTCTATTCAAAAGTATACCCCATTGGTTCCATGGGACTTATTCACAAGTAACTTACGTGATTGCATACCGTCTATTTTAACAGCTTCCATAACCTCAATACATGCTGAACATATACCACTACAGACAGGAGAGATACAGTAGGGAAAGGGTCATTGCATATTCTGTGGTTTGCCCTGTTATTACTGTTCTGAAATATATGTACATTTCTTCTATTAATGTTGATTAAATTTTACAGTGAGTAATAACTCTAGAATTCACTGCTGCTAGTAATGCCAGTGGAAGATACACAATAATTACATTTAGCTGTGTGATTCATAAATCAGCATGTACAAACAACTCAGTTGCACTGTCAGAAGTTTTCAAGTGATATAGAATCATAAAATCATAGAGCTGGAAGAGACCATCCAATCCAACTCCCTTATGCCATGCAGGAAATCTCAATCAAAGCATTCCCGACAGATGGCCATCCAGCCTCTGTTTAAAGACCTCCAAGGAAGGAGACTCCACTACACTCCGAGGAAGGAGTGTGTTCCACTGTCGAACAGACCTTAGTGTCAGGAAGTTCCTCCTAATATTGAGGTGGAATCTCTTTTCCTAGAGCTTGCATCCATTGCTCCGGGTCCTAGTTTCTGGAGCAGAAGAAAACAAGCTTGCTCCATCCTCAATATGACATCATTTCAAATATTCAAAGAGGGTTATCATATCACCTCTTAACCTTCTCTTCTCCAGACTAAACATACCCAGCTCCCTAAATTGTTCCTCATAGGACATGGTTTCCAGACCCTTCACCATTTTAGTCACCCTCCTTTTGACACGGTCTAGTTTCTCAACATCCTTTTTTAGTTGTGATGTCCAGAACTGGACACAATATTCCAGGTGCAGAATACAGTGGCATTATAACTTCCCTCGATCTAAACACTATACTTCTGTTGATACAGCCTAAAATTGCATTGCCCTTGTTAGCTGCCACATCACACTTTTGACTCATGTTCAACTTGTGGTCTACTTGGACTCCTAGATCCTTTCACACATAGTCTCGTTCAACCAGATGATATAAAGATGGCAACATAAAAGGCCTTTTCCATACATACAGAATTCTAGGAGACACTAGTTTTCCAATTCTTTTCCTAAGTCAGAGTATGTTCTTAGCATATGAGAAAGCAATAAGAACCTGTGAAGGAGGTTTTGCATGTTAGAAAGGGCAGGCCTACCATTAGGCACAATGAGGTAACCATCCTACATACCAGACATCAGGGGACAGAACTGGAGCCTCTTCCAGTTATACCTCCTGACACCCTTCAATTTCCCTCTTTTAGGCTACATCTGCACTGTAGAAATAATCCAGTTTGACAACACTTTAACTGACATGGCTCTATGCTGTGGAATTCTGGGAATTTTAGTTTTGTGAATCATTTAGCCTTCTCTGTCAGAGACTGCTTGTGCCACAACAAACTACAATTCCCAGAATTTCATAGGATGGAGCCATGTGAGAAAGTGAGGTCAAACTGGATTATTTCTGTGCACACAAAAAGTCTAGGGGACTTTTTGTCTGCACATTTGTTGTTTCAGTTTAGGGTATCACCTCCCAGTTTTTCCTCAAACTGGATTATTTCTACATTGCAGATGCAGCCCTAGAGGACAAAACCATGTCTGCCACATAGTCTACCCTACATCATGTAAACTAACCTACTGCTAGTAGTAGATGTGCAGTGGAGGATATTATCAGTGCTGCCAGAGTGTTCATGTAAAATTCTTCTACTAGTCCAGCTGGTTTCTGTATATGCACAGGCAGTGCTGTCTTGTCCTTTGGCCCAGAAAGCAAAATGTCTTGACCTGGCCTTGATATCAGTATACCATAGTTTCACACTGAAGCAAACTAATACATAATTTCAAAAGTTATGTTAATGTATGCAAAGTATATCCCAGCACAGCAAATCCTCTGAAAAATACACCAAAATTAATTGGTTTAAAAGTAATCCCCATTTTTTAATAAAGGCTCTGGAGAAAGGGTTTAACTGGTGTTGAGGTGGATTTTTTTCTTAACATTTATAGCTGAAGGTCAATATCTTTCACCAATATTCTTTTTGGTCAAACATCTGTTCTGCATAGCAAGAGCCAGGAATCTGGTTTGCCATTTCTTGTCTGGCCTACATCTCAAGCAGGTCTTGCCATTTGCCAAACTTACTGCCCTATTTCTGTGCAGATGTTGACCAGATGGCTGCGCAAGCTTTCTAGATGAGCAAAACCTTCTGGTTCAGAATGTAAAGAAAAATATTTCCAAAACTGATTCCATTGAATTTAGACCCAGATAAATTCTCATTTGGCATGACTAATTTGAGTGTGCATGGCATTTTGATTGTATTTGTTTCATCTCAGCTAAACCACTTGGCAAGTTAAAAAGTGACTACTGCAGCAGAGCAGTAGCTTCTTTTAATCTTTCCCGCTCAGAGACTAATAAGACTTTGATGGATCAAAAAGTACTTTTGTATCCCCCAAGTTGCCATCATGGTATGAAGGGGTGATCCAACTTGCACTATGGGCTGGTGTAGGCATATCCACCACTACCCCACATTCTCCATTGGCATATCTTAATACAGCCCATGTGAGTACCCTAGGCTAGAAATGTTAGACCAGACATGTGGAATATGTGGCTCTCTACATGTTGCTGGATTTCAGCTTCCATTATCCTTCACTGCTGCATATCCTCCTTAGATGTGGTAGGATTGTGGTCCAATAACTTTTGGAGGGTCACAGATTTCCTAATCTGTTATGCCTGGAACAGGGACAGAAATATCTTCCTTGGTGGAAAAATCTGAGACTGAACTTCCTGTGAGCCCCTATGATTCTAGCTGTTCTTTACACTATTGGAGAAACTAGAGGAGGTCCCTCAGCAAGAGCAAATGTGAAATCCCCTCAGACAGCCCCCATTGAACTTTTCTAACTCATGGAAATGGGAAGGAGGCCAAGCAACCACTCAGCTTGAAAGGTGACACTTCAGAAAGTATAGGCAATGGTGATCTCCTCTGGGCAAAGTACTTGCCTAAACAACCAAGATAAATCTTGACCTCAGAAATAAAAGGACCCTCTGAAATAATATGGCTTATCAAGGCCCAGATAAGGATAGCTACTTAGTTACTTCCACTGTACTCATAATGTTGCATGTGCTTGAATTCTCCCAAGTGGCCTCACATTTCACAAGTACTGCACACACAAAGGGTAAATTCTCTTTGGAAGAGGGATTAGGAGAATCTTATTGCATTTTATAATATTAGCATTTGTTTACAAATATACAGATTAAGTTTGGTGGTGACAGAACTCAAAACACTGCTAGTTGCCTGTAAATACTTTGTTTCTACAACCAAGGGGCATTTTCTGGAACTTGCCGTCTTGTAATGGCTCCACAAGAGCTGAAAGACAAAAAAAATCTTCCAGAATGTAGAGAATAAGGAGCCTGTTAAAGGAAGAGATTCTTATACTACCCTAAGCCCAAACTATTTGATATTTAAAGATGTGAAAAATGGAACAACTGTAATATGACCCCATGGACAAGCATTCCCTATCTTCAAGCTTCCTTCAAGCTTTATTCTCTACCACTGAGTGCACTACAAGGATCCTACTTAAATGGAACTAAGGCATATGCAACTGCAGCTAGGTCAGACTTTCTTGGGAACAGGAACAGTTGATACATGTGCCTCAGCTGGGCAAAGGGATTTCTGGTCACAGCAGCCATCGGGACATCCAAATACAAAGTCAAATCCAAAAGCATTCACAAACTGCAAAACTGACTCTTCCAGAAGAGCCCTACCCTATTCAAACCAGGTCAAACCTTTTCTCCAGAGTCTAAATGGAATTAAAAGAGGAAGTGCCTTATGCCTCTGGTTCTTTAACTTCTCCATCTTACCTAAAACAGTAAATTCTATCTTTCCACTCCTTTCAGGAGATATAGAAATAGTCTTTAATGAAGAAAACATAACCCCCGGGTGCACCAGAGGTACAGATTCTACTTTGGATGAAACTGAGAACAATTCAGAATAAGGGAAAATAAGAGAGTGCTTCTCCAATAGCAATGTCAAAGCGGAAGCCAATTACAGTTGACTTACATAAGCTCCCATGGATTCAATGGGTCTATTTAATTTGGAGCTAACAGTTAAATTGAGGTCATTCACTAGCAGTGAGTAAGATATTGGACTGCTGGTTTCTGTCTTCAATACTTTTTAAATCTGAAAACTGCAACCATATCCCAACTTGATGTTCCTTCCTCACAGGGGTATTTTTCTCACTGGTTGAACTAATAACTATTGGAACTAATAGATGTACAGCTAGAATATATAAATATAAAATACCAAATACAAGATAAATCTGTTCTTATGTTTTTGTTTTGTTTTTTAAAAATCGGGAAATCTTTTATTTCCAAAACTGCAATATAAAACTCCCTTGAAAAATGCTTTCCACATTTTTAGATTGGTTTTTATAGAATTTTCTTTTAATAAGTTTGTTAACTTATCTAATTCAAATTTGGCAACTTTTTACAGGCTATGTAAAGAAGAGAAAAGGGGATATTGTACCTATAAGTTATGATATATAGAAAAAATGTCTGTATCATAAGGAAAGATAGTAAATATAATAGATTAGTTCAAAGAGAAGGAATATTATGTATAAATTAATTTACTGTAGTCAGAGAAGAGCAAGAAGTCAATGTGAAATTGGATATAGGGATAAGGAATGTGGCATTGGATATAGGGATAAGGAATGTGGCATTGTTCATTGTATTTGTGTTTTGTGAGGTTAATGTTTGTCAATTATTTTGTGTCATTTAAACACTAAGTGTGAAAATGTAATAAAAAATTATTTTAAGAAATTATTTTCCATTCCCTTTTGCCATTCTTCTTTGGGTAACTAGAAGAAAAGAATAGTAGGACTCCAATATCCTTAAGAACTGTGTTGATTGACTTTTTTATAGGTCCAGTTTGGAAAGCAGTGATGAACACATCAGCATCATGACCTTCTTGCATACATATTCTCTGTATTTCAGAAAAGGTGGTCACATTCCCTTTGTATTTAATTGGTTTTGCCTCCCACCCCCTATTAAAAAATAAGCAGAAACAAACCAAAAAAATACAGTGATACTGATCTTGGTGCCAGCCATTTTAAATTAGGGCATAGCTCACCTACTGAAGATTAGCTGAATAGTTTGCCCTTGAATTTATAAAGCTACAGACTATGATTCCCAAATCCCTGTGCTCCAGATTAAACTGGAAATGGTCAACAGTAAACTAGAGGAATGTGCTCCAGACCAGACCTATCAACTGGTCATTCAGAAACAAAGGGTTTGTACACCAGACCCTTTAAACGTGTCACGTGTTCCAAAGGAGACAAAACCATGTGTGAATGTAAGCAGTATATTAGTCTGCTTGATTCAGAGGCCCATAACTTCATTACTTTGATCCTGCTTGGATTAAGACTGTTAGCATTATTCCAGATACTAGCTGAATGCAAATGGTGTATCCTTTATATTCTGTAAACAGTGGCATACTGATGTGATTTCATTACCCCAAAACATCTACATCTAGGGAGAACTCTCAAGAATATTGGGAATAAATCCTTATAATTATGATATACCTAGACCAGGGTTAGAAGAATAACTTCACAGGAGCATCCACCAGAAATTCACATCCACCAGAAATAAAGAAATAAGGCACATGGTGAAAAAAAATTAATCTAGTAAAAATGGCTGTTTCCAAATGTTGACCTTCCAACTGCTTCTAGGGCAGTTTGTGTTTATCGGATAAAATAACTACATACCTGAGGTAACATCTGAGTAGTACTGAGCCTTTATAAACATAATAAATAGTGCTCCTTCCACTATCTTAAATAAGAAAATAGAAAATACAGTGGACCCTTGGTATCCACTGGGATTTGGTTCGAGGATCCCCTGCCCTAGGAATACCAAAACCTGTGGTGCTCAAGTCCCATTATATACAATGGCATAGTAAAATGGAATCCCTTGTATTAAATGGCAAAAATCAAGATTTTCTTTTGGGGGAAATTTGTTTTTAATATTTTTGAGATGTGAATGGTGAGATCCATGGACACAGAATCCATGGATACAGAGGGCTGATTGTAACATAAGGAAAATGGATTTTATTTCTTTGATTTATGTAACATCCTCCTGGCTGGGCTTCCTCTTTCTCACCTCCGTCCTTTAATTTCTGTCCAGCATCCAGCTGCATGCATCATCACATCCGCCCACCGCTCTGACCATATCTCTCCTTTGTTGGCATCCCTTCACTGGCTCCTCCTCCCTTTCCGTATTCAGTATAAGCTCCTGCTGTCTCCTTATTTATCAGACCTTCTTTCTCCTCACCTTCCCACTTGGAACCTCCACTCTGGTAGTCAGGGTCGGCTGTCCCAGCCCAGGATTTTCTCTGCCCCATCTTGGATTCACCCCTTTTCACTTGCTGCCCCTCACTCCTGGAACCTTCTTCCCCCATGAGCAAGGGCTATCACTTTTTTAACCAGCTTCAAAACGGAGTTGAAGACCATCCTGTTCCCAGGCATTGCATGATTGTCACTTGCTATTTGATGTTATTTTGTTGCCTGTTTTATTGAATCATTTCCTGTATTGCTATATATTTTATATGTATTATCCTATTATTTCTTAGATTGTATGTCATAGGCAGGTTTACTCTTTTATATTTATTGTTTTTATGTACAGCGCTGTGCAAATCTACAGCGCTATATAATAATAATAATAATAATAATAATAATAATAATAATAGCAACTTCTTCAAGCATCCTTAAAAAGACTGGAATTATCAGTCCATTCATCATCATACAATATGAGTTTACACTCATCCCAGAGTTTGTTATGTTTCTTTACCCTGAAATAGCATTATTTAAGGAACTACTTCAGTGATTTTGACTTTCACTTTTGGGAGTGAGGCATCAATGTATATGATTCAACTGTCCTGATTTGGCAGGGACTGTTCCATTTAAACCTCTGCCATCCCACTTTTGAGCAGGTTTTAAAATATCTCAGTTGGTCTCCTGTCCTCCCATTTTCTTTCCTTCTTCTCAGCTTACTTCAGTTGCTTTAAATTGAGTTCAGTGGGGAAAAGTAGCAGGGACAGGAGAGGAGAGAGTGGGATCTCGCCTTTCTCACTCAGGTTGAAGCAAATGGCTGCAGCCTCTCCTAGCTTGTGTGTTCTTCCTCAATAATTACTTTTGCCATCTTGACCACACCTCAGGTATTGCTTGTCCAAGTTTTCATCTGTGAAATGTTGGAGGCTATGTCAATGTAGTATCTTATTGTCACAATTATCTTGACAGTGACATTGTAATTTTAAAAGTAAGAAATTGTGGACTAAATCTAAAATAAAACTATCTCCATACAGTGGGGAAAATCTGTAATAATGTGCTTTTGGACTCCAAGTGAGATACACCATTCTCTTGTACAATCTTATCTTACTAAGTATAAGGAAATATTCTTAGACAATATAGACAATACCAAATTCATTTATATTGTTCTTGTGTATAAGAGAAGGTAGGAAAGATTTCTTGTGACCTGCAGCTAGCAACAGATGATATGTCAGATTTTATGAGTCTTTACTTCAGTCTACTGAAGATACTTGGTACTTTCTTATATGTAAATAACCTGTGTTTCAGCCCCCCCCTTTTTTTTTTATTTGAATAGAGACAGATAAACATTCCCTGCTGTTATGTCTATCCTAATCCTACATCTTTTGCATAGGTAGGGGTTCTGTATATCAAAGAGACAAACTTGCAGATCTAAAAGCTATGGGGTATTTCTGATCCAAACAAATATAGATGGGAAAAACTCTGTAACCAGCTCTGAGATGGATTAAAAAGAGTGGCCTGAATACAAATGAACTCTCTCAATTCCTTCTTTGATCTAAAGCAATCCATGGGCTGTGGGACAGGTAACTGTAGGAGCATTTTCTTCCTAATGTGCTTTGGTTTATTATTTATTTTTCTTCATAAATATCTTAATATGTTTTTGGTTTTGTTTGTGGCGCTACTTGGTTCACAGCAGTCATGAATTCAACAGAGATAAAGTCGCATATAGTGCATACCATACAGGGATGAATTCATTCTACCTCTGATATAGTATTCAATGTGTGATAAAACTAAGGGGCTGAAAGAGACGCCTGAAGGAAGATGTAGGCTTGCAAACAGTTAATACCCCATTATGAGAACTGATGGGTATGCAGAATACTTCAACAGAACACTGATCTAACTTCAAAATAATATCTGGGGGGGGGGCTAAATCATAATGACTAGCATTCTTCTTGGGATTTGCTATGGATGACATGACATTAGAACATATAGACATCTATTTTGGGAAACAAGGGTGCCTAGCCTGCATCAGAAGTGTCCATTATGCATCAGAAGTGCCTGATGCACACTGGAGCACTTTTGGCAGTGCCTGGATGTTTATCTTTGCAATTCGCTGAGAAGATTTTGATGTGTTTTGTGACATAGCTATGAAGTCATAAAGTTAAGAAACATACACTGTGGTGTAGAATCATTGCCTTATCTGCATCTCTAAAACAGTAGTGTATGTACTTTTTCAAAATTTAACTCTTAAACTGAATGATAGTGTATGTCTGGTTTCTGAATGTTATTCTAGAGATATTCATATACAGTGGGCTATTTTCATTTATTTTTAATAGTAAAATGGGTATTGCACTGTAGCCCCAATGCTATAGGCCACAAAGGCCTTAAAAAGAAATATAGAATGAGGCCTGCCTTGCTTCAATTGTGTAGATTATTTGATTAAAGCATGTGAATTTTATCCCAAAGTATTCTCTAAGTTTGCATTTTACGTCCATTAAAGCTGGCCTGAAAGAACCAAACATTTAATTGGCCACTTTGGTCATTTCTGGCACAGCCAGCTAAGTATTGAAATACATGAGCAATTTTACATTACAGGAATAAGAAACTGTTTCCCCATGTCAGTTTGCAACCACCATCCTGGGAAGCATGTGAATATTTTTTTCATATTATTATAAACAATATTTCATATAAACTATGCATCAGGAAGAACTAGAAAATGTAGGCATCTTATTTTCTTTCATTTTTGACATGTTAACCAGGCTAAGGAAAACCCAAGAATCCTTTGTGTGTTTAGTTGACTCCAAGTCAGGTCTCGTCAAAGTTGTTGAATTATAAAACCCATCACCTCCAGCCAGCAGGTTCATCATATCCAGAGACATCAGGTTGTGGCTGGTTGGTTTAATAAGTAATCAAGAAAATACTCCCTTCAGGTCTATATAACACACACACACTTGCATTACAGTTTCATCTGTAGCTATTGTTCATACATATTGGGCTAACTATCAGCCTTTCAGACCCATGCTAAATGATATGACTATGAATTTCTGCTTATAAGCAGCGCTACATATGCAGTAGACACCTTTTATCATCTTACATTCACTAATATTGCTAGATTATTTGATGTAACTATAAAGTATTTTAGTCACCACATGAGTTATGAATCTCCATAGGATTGTTCAGAAACTAAATTATTTCATATGAGAACCTCTGATAATTCTAGTTGCATTTAACATTTCAAGCCTCATTTGCATCAACTTAGTTCACCGAAGTGCTAGAACACACAGGACAACACATCACATAGAGAAAGAAATATACTGATATATTCTGTAGCCCGAAGGTGCATAATGCAAAATCATAATGCATTTCTTAAGGAGGAGCCAGAGATTACTAGTATAATTTATTTTCTGTGTTTCTTACTACAGCTAACTGAGGAAGACCAACAGATTACTATTATAATTCCTTTTGTACTTTTGTTACTACACTTGACTTCACACACACACACACACACACACACACACACACACATCTCAGGACATTAAGGAAATTGTTTTGATTCCCATTAAAACTTAAAATTTTATGACTCAGATCCACACGACGTGCATAAGGTTGCATGAGAGAAATTCAGGATGAGTTTTGTGTGCTGATTTCCCTTCAGAAGTTTCTTCTGTCAAAGTCAAAGCACTGTTCTGTATCTTGTTTTTTTAAAAAAAGCTCTCTCTTTTCAGCAGTGAGAACTGTTGTCATGAAAAAAAGATATTCAAGGGGTTATTCATATGTTGTTTTTTGTTAGTGAAACTATGCAAATAATCTCACTCATGCATTCCAGTTTTGTTGTTTATACTATATTTTTTATTGGAACCACATCCATGCGTATCTCAGTTCTGTTGCTCACGTGTCAGCGCTATGCACACAAATGGAGTCAGTGATGTGGATGTATTTGAAACATGTTCAATGCATGCAGAGTTTTATCTCAGTTTATCCCAGGTCCATTTGCATTGGTTAGTTACACAGTCGATAATGTGAATTTTCTAAGAAAAAGAAAATTGATTATCCCTGAATTTGCAGGTTTTGGGGTAGACCCCCCCCCCCCATTTTAATGATGATGATGATGATGATGATGATGATGATGATGATGATGATGATGATAAAATTTATTTTCTATTTTCCACCTCTCCCTATGGATTGAGGCGGGATTACAGCAGTCAGTATATTACATCAGTAAAAACATAACAGTTACAAAGCATAAAATCTATACTATCCATACCATACAATTTACAATTTATCGACTCTTCATAAGAACATACCATACTAGCAGAGGTGAGATGTTTTACAGTAGATTTGTTGGGTAGGCTCGCCAGAAGAGCTCCGTCCTCAGTGCTTTCTTGAAAGCATCAAGAGTGGTAATGAGACGGATCTACCCCGGCAATTCATTCCACAACTTGGGGGCCAGGGCAGAAAATGTTCTGTGGGAAGTAGTCACCAGCCTGGTTTTTACATATTCTAGCGACTTCCTCCCAGATGTTCTGAGACTGTGGGAGAGGTGTAGGGAGAGGTGTTGCCTCAAGTAACTTGGGCCCAAGCCATTTAAGACTTTAAAGGTAATAACCAACACTTTGGTGGATGCATTAGAAATGCATGTGAACAACACACATAAATCCCACGATAATCTGGGATTTTTTTCACCATCTCAAGTGATTCTCAACATTGAGGTATTTCTTCTTTTAACATGTAACACTTTTGAATGAAACTCTTCTCACAAAATACTTGGCCAAAGAAAGGGGAAGAGTCTTCTTAATGGATTCTCCCTTTCCTCCGCAGCCACTGGAATTACCTCTCCTGTTGTTCCAGATGGTCTTCCAGCTCTTAATAGAAGACTTTCAGCAGTAGAAGAAAAGGAGGACAGGGGAGTATAGGTATGCTGGCTTCGCTCATGGTTGTTCTCTTAGTATGCCTGTTTCTTCTTTCACCCCTCATGGAATAGTCAGATGTTTTCTCCAAATATTTTATCTGTTCTAATCAAATCTGTTTTGTCATGAATTTATCCCACTGTTTTATTTTAATAGGTTTTGCTCCACTATGGAGTGTATAAGATGTATATAACTGTTGGGGTGTTTTGATTGGTTTTGTTGTTGTTGTTGTTGTGTTGTTTTGTTTTGCCTTATGGTTTGTTAACTGTAATAATGGCTTGTTATTGTTGTTGTTGGAAAAGATTGCTACAGTTTGGGAGCCAAATTAAAAAATGGTTGTTTATGAAAAACTTTGGGGGCCTAACTGATTTTACAAAACCCTCTCATACATAAGGTTCAAATTCATTTAAAACCATTTTAATGATTTTAAAGACAATGGCAAACCTCATTTGAACAAACTTGCTAAGGAGCCCCACAAGAAATTTGTTTAGGATCACCATGAATCACACAACAAAAACAAAAACAACACTTGAAGTCACACAACAACAACAACCTGCCTTTTATTTTTTTTATTTTTTTTTAAATATTTCTTTAGCCTTTTAAAATCATTTAAATCATTTATGCAATTTTAAATTTTGTTAGATTGGTTTTATTGTATTCTTATTCTTCTTATTATTATTATTAACCTTTATTTATGAAGCGCTGTAAATTTACACTGCGCTGTACATGCAATCTTTTTAGTTAGACAATTCCTTGCCCTCGGGCTTACAATCTAAAAAGACATGACACAGAAGGAGAAGGGAGTGGTGGAGGGAAAGGGTAAGAGGTCCAGCAGTTCCTCTCTACCTCCGAGGCCTGGACCAAGGCAGATGGACTGGAGGGAGGGCTTGGGGGCTTCCCTGAGAACCTCTGATAAAGAGTGGGATATAAATATTTCAATAAAATAATAAATAATAATAAATCAGGGCAGGTAACTGAATAGGAACTGTGAGCACTTTCCAAGCCTGGCAAGTGTTCAAGAGACAGAGTTTTATTTATTGGTTTTTAAAAAAATGAATTTACTGTATTTTATATCATTAAAAGTATACATCTATTTCATTAAATGTACAGAGAATTAAATTAATTAAATGAATTCTAAAGCAAATTAAGAATAACTAAATACATCAAAATCAATCCTCAGATTCTCAGATTAAGTAAGAATGTGATTTTAAATTTAATTGAAGATATTTTCTCTCTGATTATTTTTAATCCTGAATGTTGCCCAAATTCATCTAGCTCATATGTAAGGTCTTCAGTGTGCTGAATTGGGTCTTCCATAATTATCACCAGATCGTCCGCAAAGGCTCTTATCTTTGTGTCCTGGCTTTTTATTTTAATTCCTTTGATCTTCAAATTCGTTTTAATAGATGTAATTAGTATTTCTATTACTGTCAAAAATAAAAGCGGGGACAGGGGGCAGCCTTGTCTGGTGCCTTTTTTAATACTCAATTCGCTAGATATCTTCCTATTAATAGTCAAATAAGCATTTTGCCATTTATATATTTGTCCTACTGTTCTTATAAAGTTTTCACCCATGTCCATCCATTTTATTACTTGTAAAAGAAAATCCCACTTTACCCGATCAAAAGCTTTTTTCCATATCAATGGCGAGAATCGCACCCTTTCTTTCATTACTAACATTGAAAAATTCTAGGCTGTTCAGAACTGTTCTTATATTATTCCTGATATAATGGCCCGGAAGAAAACCATTTTGTTTTATGAGTTTTATTTATTGGTTTTTTAAAAAATGAATTTACTGTATTTTATATCATTAAAAGTATTGATCTATTTCATTAAATGTACAGAGAATTAAATTAATTAAATGAATTCTAAAGCAAATTAAGAATAACTAAATACATCAAAATCAATCCTCAGATTCTCAGATTAAGTAAGAATGTGATTTTAAATTTAATTGAAGATATTTTACTACTCAGTGGCATTCAACAAAATAACCAACCGGATGTCCTTGGTGGTTGGTCAGTATCAATCAGTCACACACACACACACACACACTTACCCCCACAACTCACATTTTCTCCTAAACTGTTGTGGCATTTTGCCACTAAATTTCACTGCCAGAATACAGTGGCGGTTTGTCTGTGCCTCAGGGATCTTGGAGAGCCTTGGAGGGTTGCAAAAAAGGGGAATGGGGTCACATTTTCCCTATGCTCATTGAAATGATTAAAAACTAGAGGATTCTGCCTATGCCCAGTCAACAGGAGAATAAATCCTGGCCACACTATTACAATCCCATATAGGCCCAAAAACCCACTACATCAAGGACTCAGCTCACTTCACAGAAAAAATCAACAAACTCAAACTCAAACCCAGAGACATACTTATCAATTTCAATGTGGTCTCCCTGTTCACTAAAATTCCCATAATGGACACCATGGCACTCAACCAACAAATTTTTATGGAAGACATCACAGCCTTTTTTTATATCATTTCCTCACCCAAAGCTTTTTCCAGTGGAACAATGGCGGGTTATAAACCGCCGCTTTGCGGCGATCTGCCGCCACCGCTGTTTGCTCCGTGAGGGAGCCGCTGCAGCCAAACCACGCTGCTCCGTTATGGAGCAAAAAAAGAAGCTCCAAAATGGAGCTTCTTTCCACGGCACAGCTATGATGCCACGAGGCGACACTGGCGCACTCACAACGTCATAGGCGCCGCGACACGTCTGGACGCTATGCGTCCAAGACGTAAACATGGCGGCGGCCATCTGGAACGGCCACCGCCAAAAAATACGTAGTGACTACATATTAGGGTTAGGGGGGTGCAGAAGCACCGCACCTTCCTAACCCTAATACGTAGTCACTACGTATTTTTGGCGGTCTGTAACCCGCCAATGAATTCTACAAGCAGAGAGATGGGGTAGCCATGGGAGCCCTGTGTTAGCCAACTTTTACATGGAACACTTTAAAAAGCAAGACCTGGAAACAGCACCAAAAAAAAGCCCATAGCATGTTTTTGATATGTGGATGCCATTTTCACCATCAATTCACGATGGAAAAAGAAAAGGAAGGAACATTGCCATTCTAGGATGTCCTGGTCATCTGCAAACCAAAAGAACATGTGGGCCACACAGTATACAGGAAACCTACACATACGGACAGATACCTACATATGAATGCCAACCACCACCCGGGACAAAAAAGAAGCATAATAAAAACATTGATTGACCAGGCAAAAAGGGCCTGTGAAGCCCACTTCATAGGACCCCTGGTGGCGCAGTTGTTAAATGCCTGTACTGCAGCCACTCAGTCAAAACCACAAGGTTGTGAGTTCAAGACCAGCAAGAGGGCTCAAGCTCGACTCAGGTTGGCATCCTTCCAAGGTCACTAAAATGAGTACCCAGATTGTTTGGGGGCAAATTAGCTTACAGTTGTAAACCACTTAGACACTGCTTAGGCGGTATGAAGTGGTATATAAATGAAGCTTGTTTGTTTTGTTTGTTTTAAGATGAACTGAAGCACCTAGACTGGGCTCTACAAGGTAATGGTTACTCCAGCTCCAATATCAGAAGGGCTGGCAGACCCAGAAAAACCCAGAGAAGTGAAGACAAACAATCACCCAAAGGGAAGGTATTTTTACCAGACATCAAAGAAGTCACAGACAGAATGGGGAAACTGGTGAGGAAACACAACCTCCAAATAGTTTACAAACCAACCACAGAAATCCAGCACATGCTTCACTCACTGAGGGACAGGAGAGAACCTCTTGCAGCCACAGTTTACTGCATACCATAGAGCTGCGGATAAGTCTACATAGGGACCACCGAACACAGTGTTCAAACACTAATCAAGAAACATGACAGACACTGCAGACTGAGTCAGCCAGAAAAATCAGCAGTAGCAGAACATGCTATAAACCATCCTGAGTATAAAATGCTATTTGAAAACACTGAAATTCTGGACCATGCCACCAACTATCAGGTCAAAATGCATAGAGAAGCCATTGAAATCTACAAACACCTGGACAACTTCAACAGGAAAGAAGAAACCCTTGAAGTGAACAAAGTTTGGTTACCAGTCCTGAAAAACACCAAAATCAAGACCCAGCAAGAGGCAAATGTAAACCACCTAAGATCAGTTTTTTCTCCCCAGCAGACAGTGGATCACTAATTAAATAGACACAAATCCTCCTTGAATATCCTCCCACCCTGAGGCCTTGCCATTCAACAGCAAAACAATGCAAAGGTTAAGATGCAAATCACTCCTCCCAGTTTAGGGTCACACTGTGTGTGTGTGTGTGTGTGTATCCCACTCACTTCCATGCCAGCATTCTCTTAAGATGCCAGCCACAGATGCTGATGAAATATGAATAAAGTCTTCTAGAACATGGCCACATAGCTTGAAAAACCCACAAAAAACTGAGGATGCCGGCCATGAAAGCCTTTGACTTCACACAGAGAATTAATTGTACTTCAGTTGTCTGAGGATGGCATACAAAGTTCCCTCCTTGGCCTGGTCACACAAGTTCTGTTCTGGCGAACTTAAAGATCTCTTCGAAGTAGAATTTGGGGGCACCTCACTGAGCATGTGGGAGGAGAGGAAAGGTTTAATTACAATGCAGAAGCAGTCTATCTGTGAAATGCTGAATATTGTCCACAAATGAAACTTGGGTGGGTCAATATTAACTGCATTCTCCCCTGTGTAAATTGCCTTTTACAGCAGCTATGTACCCAGAAAGCAGGTTATGGAATTGTTCTGTTGGAACCTACCATTTCCCCCTTTTCTCTACAATACAGCTATTCCTAATTCCTTTGTTAGCTAAGATTTTTGCAGCTGCGAAGAAGCATTCACCTGCACTATTAAATTAAAACAGAATCAAAAGAGCAGTATCAAAGACCAGTAAACATTTGGATGTGCTTATTTGGAACAGTGATCAAAACGTTAATTTCCTGTTAAACTAGTGCAGATGAAGATGCTCGGTTAACTTAATCAAGTTATAACAAAAGAAAGAAGTATGACATGAGCTGGAAATCACTGACTATGGTTTGAAAATATGAAGGAATATACAATAATTATTCTAAAAACATTAAAAATAAGTTAAAGTAACTGTGCTGATTTGGCAGAATGCATGAAACAAAGGGTATGAAAAAGAAAAATGCATAATCTGAACTGAGTATTTGCACTCCTGACTTATGTCAGTTTCATTTGATTTCACCATCTGAAATTTAACATTTTTGAAACAAATGGACAGACATGTGTTATGCATCAGTCTCTAAATTTTATTTTCACCTTTCATTTCTTACATTACAGTAGAGCTGATGACTGATGAGCATGATGATCTTTCAATCATTTCATTAAAAATCATTATTATCAGAAACAGTACACCCGCATTATATGCGGACGCATTATACGCAGCTTTCAGCATACGCTGAAAGCCGTGAGGGAGCTGCATGGGAGCATGCAGGTTGCAAGGGGCAGAGCATCCCATTTAGTTGAATGGGGCACACGCCCAAGGCACACGCATGCCACCGTGCCACTGCCACATGCACAAGCCCCATTATTTTCAATGGGGCTCGAGCATACGCTTCTTTTTTATGCGGGGGATGGGTCCAGAATGGATCTCCCACGTAAAAAAAGGGTGCACTGTACTTGATTGCCAAAAATGCCTTCTCGGTTTTAAAAAGTCACCAAATTATTTTCCTATTAGAAACAGCAAACATGTTTATGTATTTATATGCACATGCATGTATTTATATAGATACACACATGTATATGTGCACATGCATTTTGCTGAATAATCACAGAGATCATGTTTCTCAGACAGGAAATTAATAAAGAGATATTTCTACCAAAATAAAGCAATGTCCTACTAATAAAAGTTCTTCAGCAATGAGAAATTGAAAGGATGCAACACCAGTCGGATTCCCTGTTGAAGTCGTCTGTTGATGTCCTTGAGGATTATGGGCATATTTCGATATTTAAATTTGTTTACAGCTAAACATGTAGGTCATTGGTAGAGGCATAGCTTTAACACACCGACAATCAGAATCTACCGCCCTCACATCAGGTCTCCTGAAAAAGGCAATCGGTCACCCAAAGTTATCTCTTGTATCTCTTAGCTTTTTAATGTATAGTCATCCTAGCTGAAGCATGGGATTTCATGGGAGATGAACATGTTCCCCCACATTTATAACCCACTTATTTTCCCTGCCAATTTTTCCACTTTTTCTTTCTTACCACAAAACCTGCTAAAGTGGGAGAGAAGGAATAGCAGAACAATGCCCTTTCATTGGTAGTACCTTTTCCATCTTGAAGCACCTCAGGTCTTAAATGTCCTTCTATTCCCCATTTCTGCCTGTTTCAGTCCTACTGAAAAATTATTCCTGGGCACAAACACATAGATCACATCACTTTTTGCTCAAAATTAGGAGAGGAAAGCATACCTGTGATCTCTAGGCCCACAGGGTTCTACTTTCCTTAAAATATAGTCTGAGACTTCTCTTTCCTCAGAAATATCCTTTTAGCCCTTGGTCCTTCTACTGGCCCCAATTCCTTTCCTAGTTCACTCACTTAATAAGTGACTCAGATATGGGCTCCCAGTATCCTTAGCTATTAAGTGTTTTAATATGTTTGGTTTTAATGCTGTTATTTATAAATTACTTCAAGCCACTCTCCTGTAAACAAGACAAAATATAAGCTTTATTTACAAACAGAACTTGTTAGTATCTTTTCACAGTTGGTTCTCAAATTGTGTGGTTACATTACTTGTTACAAACTAGCTTTACTCCACTTCTCTCACTTGTTTTGGTTCCACTTGAACCTATATTTTATTTCTCTAAATACAAATCCTACTAAAAACCCTTCATTAGGACTATGAATCCTGTGAAAGACTGACTCAGTTCCCAATTAACATTCCCTCAGAAAAAGGCGGTTATGAGCCACCCTGAAACTAGCTCTTCAGTTCTCACAGAACATGACACATTCAACTCCTTTCAACACACGTTTGAGTTTTCTCTAAGAATTTAGCCAGTAATGTGTATCTACTAGGAAGGAAAAACTGCCTGGCAACTTTTCCACAGGCAATAAAAAGCATGTACTGTCATTCTATTGCCATTAGCCATCTCCCATATGAACCTCCCATTTTAAAAAAAGACTTCTAGGTTCTGATGATTCATGAGAGAAGATTTAAGCTGTACAATTAGTTCTTACATTTGCCTGAGTGAACTTAACTTTGACCAAGCCATCTCAGTTTTTTCACATTGAGTTCCATAAAGGAAAGTGCACAAACATGATGTGAATCCTACTGTGCAATCTAACTACAGGAAACCCATTGACTGAATTTGCATCAGTGTTGATTCACTGAGTTACCATTGCTATGAGTCTATACTGCTTGTGACTAATAACAGGACTCTGACCTTTATCTCCCTTTAAAAGTGTTGCTACCATTCCCAGGGTTGATGTTCCTGTACTGCAGATGGCTGCCAAGTTCAGATTTCTGTGAGCACTGCTCTCCTGTCCACAGTTAGCCAGGCTTTTTCCTCCTTTCTCCTGTAAACAACTGAAAAGGAAGCATTGTCCCACATAAGGATTTATCGCATGCACTTTTTGGTCCATTCTGGGCATGGGCTGGGGAATGCGTGAGAGAGGGAAAATGGATTTTATCACATGCTAAACTGTCGGCAAGCCATGCCATCACCCAACCACCACCCATCCCTGAGCCAGGCTCAGTCGCCTGATTTTTCTCTGTTGGAAAGCTTCAGGTAGAGGGAAATTGGGCAGCTGAGCCCAGCTCAGGGATAGGTGATGATTAGGTGATGGTATGGCGATGGCTTGCCAGCAGTTTAGTGTATGATAAAATCTATTTTCCCTCGCTCACGTGTGTCCCCAACCCAATAGATCAAAACTTGCACGCAATAAACCCCATAATTAGGTTATTTCTGTGATGTAACCTGTTCATGTGAGTTCCATTTGGCGCTGCCAGATAGGGGGCAGCTCTCCTAGGACATTACACGCATTTGATAGTATGTTGGTGCCCTTTCCAGTAAGAAAGGAAGACCAAATACCTACATTGATTCCTGGGGGGAACCTAAATTGGCCACATGGAGAGATAAGGGATCTTGTCCTATAACCGTGGCAATTTTCAGGTTTACAGAGTAATTCTGAGGGTGGTAGCAGTTGCACACATCCTTCTCTGCTGGTTGACAGAAGTAGAGAAATTTCAAGTGGTGGCCCCAAGTTCAATGTTATATGAATGGGCTCTTTTAAAATATAAATAAAATCTATTAAACCTTAGATTCATTGTGGAAAGTGTTCAGAGTAGAATAAAATAATAATCTAACACCTTCTACTCTCTTTTTTTCAATGCAGAATTCATAGCACAATCCTTAGCTGTGTGATTTGTCTTCACATTTCTAGAGTATTCATATAGTATTGACATTTGTAAACCTCTCACAGATCTGCCACAATTGCCTATGTATTTTCTACAATATGCAGCATATTGATGTCACATACTGAATAACTGTGTTTGATGTTACCTAAACATAAATAACAGCAGCTACTGCCTTGCTTTTCCTTTCTTGCTAATCATGATAAAAAGAAATGTAATTTGGCTTCCAAATAAAATGGCTATGCTGAATTTTCCAAGTAACACTGAATATTTAACAACCTGATAAATAGAATAAGACTAGATGGGAGTAAACTTGGTATGGCATGCCAATGTTTTTATGTATTATTTATTTTTCAATTTAATAATTATCTTATCTGTTGTGAAATAATGTTGAGCATGGTTCAAGATCTCTTGAAATACTCTCATATGAAGAATGCCATTATCAGTAAATCATAACAGATGCTATGCTTGCTTTTCAAAGTATTAATCCACTCTGAGAAATACTCAGCAACTGAGATCTATGTGTATGCCTGTTTTCTTTGCCAGTAACTAGGGGTTGGAGCATGAGTGAAAGGCCATTTTCAGAATAATTTGCCATCCATACCTCCCTTCTGCAGCTTTCTGTGCCTTTCTCCCAAAGGCCTCTTTGGAACCCCAGTGAAAGTTTCTATATTGCTTAATCTCTCTTTGGGAGCTGCCTTTGGTCCCACTCTGAGAGAAAGGCAGCATATATATTAAATAAATAAAGGCGGGTTACAAACCGCCACTTGGGACGTCTGGAGGACGTCCCATTTTAAAAAAGGGGCGTCTCTTCTAGACGCCCCTGGCTTTAATACGGACTCTGTCCGTACAGTATGGCGCCGGCCATTCCACACGGCCGGCACCATCTTTACGTATCAGACGCTGTGCATCCGAACGTGTTGCGGCGTCTGTGACATCGCGAATGCGCCCCTGGCACCTCGCGACGTCACAGAGGCACTGCAAGAAGAAGCTCCATTTTGGAGCTTCTTTTTTGGTCCGTGCGGGAGCCGCACAGTGTGGCTGCTGCGGCTCCCACACGAAGCAAGCGGCGGCGGCGGCAGACCGCCTCAAAGCAGCGGTTTATAACCCGCAAAAGACAAATTGAGAGAACAAGAAAGCTTTTTGTGCAACTGGCATAATAATAGGGGCTACAAAGCATATTTGTTTAGTGCATATACTAAGGGCCTGTACACTGAGACCAAAAGACTCATGCTCCCATCAGCCTTTTGTCACCTTATCTGGACAATGCAGGCCACTAGCCCCAGGCTGCGATTGGGCAGACTATATGCAGACCCAGTGATCTGGCCCAGTCTTAGCCCAAAGGGAACTTACCCTAGTGTAAAAAGGCCAGCTGGTTGTGATGGAGTTTCAAGCAAACTCCATAGGACAGCTGGCAGACTAGATGGCTCCATGTGCCCCGTACTGGCCTCTACTGTTGTATCTATTGAGAGTACTCCCATTGTGACCTGTGATGTCGGGTGGGGCCACCTGACCAACTGGTGTAGACAGGAACCCCATTTCTGTCCTTACGGGCTGCAGCTGAGGCAATCTCAGAAGAAGTTATGAAGAGTACGTACGGGGTGTGCAACAGTAGTGGATCCATGGCATGGTGGCTGGTTGTCAGGCATGTAAACACCCACCCATTGCTGCACCACCCTGGGGACTGACCTGGGGCAAGATAGCACAGGCCGGGCCTATACTATCCTCCTGCCTCTGATTAGGGCCTAAGGCTGCTGTCAAACTGCTGAAATAAAGCAATTTGTTACCACTTTAACTTCCATGACTCAATGCTACAGAATTCTAGGATTTGTAGTTTGTTGGTCATCAGAACTCTGTGGAGGGGAAGGCTAAATAACTCA
The DNA here is from genome assembly GCF_019175285.1 of Sceloporus undulatus. NCBI lineage: Eukaryota > Metazoa > Chordata > Lepidosauria > Squamata > Phrynosomatidae > Sceloporus > Sceloporus undulatus. The sequence continues at coordinate 117,532,932 of NC_056523.1, read as the reverse complement.
CAAAACTACAAATCTGATGATGATGATGATGATGATGATGATGATGATGATGATGTATTGGCATTGCAGAAATAATCCTGTCTGACACCACTTTAGCTGCATGGTCCAATGGTATGGAATTCTGGGAACTGTAGTTCTGTAAGATGTTTAGCCTTCTCTGACAGAGAGCTCTAGTGCCCCACCAAACTACAAATCCCAGAATTTCATAGCATTGAGGCATGGTAATTAAAGAGGTGTCAAACAGGATTATTTCCACCATGTCGATGCACAGTAGCATTAGAAGTGCATTGTTGTGGTTGTTGTCATCGTCGTCATCATCACACCAGGAATGTATATATGGCTTCTGTTTTTGGAAATAATCTCCATAACAATCCTGTAGGTAGATTTTCTGACAGTAATGATGTGCCACATTTGCATGGTAAAACAAAATATAACAATCCCCCTTTCCTTCTTGCAGCTCCACAATACATATCTTAATCTCCTTTCTTTCTTTCTTTCCTTTCCTCCTTATGCACTGACACCACACTTCTCTTCATCTTGCAGCCATCTGCTACATCTCCAGTCTTTCCTCCTTTCCCCAGGAGGGCTCTCCCTTGCGTTTGCAGCTGCACCTCCAACCCACTCTTCCTTCCTCTGTTTCACTTCATGCTAATACCTGACTGCCCTCCAAAGAAGCAATGGCTGCAAAAAGTTTGCAATGCTTCTTTAAATAGAAAGCAGGTAAGCAATCAAATGAACGTAATAGCACTGTTAGTTCAGCAAGACAAGGAGCAGGTGGAGAATAAAACAAGGTGAGGTGGTAGTGGTGCAGTGGTGGTTGGGAGGCAGGTGGAGGGAAGGTGACAATAAGGGGGATTGCTCCCTCCTACACATCCACATCAGGCAGTATCCCCTCATAACATGGGATTTGATTCCCCTCCCTCCTGGAACCCTGATAAAAATGCATAATTTTGCTATGCCATTCAAGTAAAGAAAACATTAGACTCTATGGAACTTTAAATGCTAATCACTGTATTTCAGGTCTTCCCCAATGCATTGTATCCTACCTCCTTCCCTATAATGCTTTATGTCCATTCTTTGCAAAGAGCTCTGGAAAAGAGACTTCAGCTAGACAAGCGTTTCTCAAACCATCGCATATTGGGGATCAGCATTTTTTTCTTCTGAAGTACGAAGGACTAGTACCATATTTGTGCCATACTGGGACCTTCTTTCCCCTTTCCTAGAAACTTGCATACCCTTCACAAATAAAATAGGGATAGGAATGGTTCAAGAATGCAGGCAGGCAGCATCATAGTGTGCTCAAAATGACTGAATAAGTACCCCCCCCCTTTCATAAAAAGCACTTCCTGAGGAAGGTGAGGTCTGCTAAAATTAGTTAATTGAAATGGACCAGGCAACTACACTTTTGTAGTGTCTTTGGGAATATAGCTATAAGAACTGTCAGGATAAGATTTTGCACTCCAAAATATGCCACTATACACATTGTACCAGATAATCCCCTTTTAATTTCACCGTGGCTTTTTTGAAAATACTTCTTAAGTGCATGCATAAGAGTAGCCATTTAGTAGAATTCCTCTCATTAAGCAGTTCCCCTCAAGGGCAACATTATTTTTCAAGACAAAAAGGAAATATGTCTCAGGATGCTAAGAAAATGGCCTTTTAATTGCTAACAAGTCCTTACCTCCTCCCCAGCTCCATCATCATAATAATGCTGCTAAGTAATAATCACCATATATTTTGGAAGGGTGAGATGATGGCAGTGACACCGATGAGTATGATAGCAATGGCCAACAAGGCAAACTTTTTAATGAATGTCTTTAATGCATGAATTCATGCATTTTATTTATGCATGAATTTAATGCAACACACAAACCTAGAAAGCAAATAATCCAAAAAGTAATGGTTTCAACTTTCTCTTGGGATGAGAAGAATGTTGGAGAACACATAGATGAAGGAGGAAGAGTTTTGGCGTGAGAAATAATAGGTAGAAGAAGAAAAGGAGTAAAAGAAAGGAGAGAGAAGATCAAACTAGCCAAGAAAAAGAGACAGAAGGAGAAATGGAATGGGTGGAGAGCAAGGAGGATGGGAGGACCAAGGAAGAAAATGTGTAGGAAGTGACTCATTATACCTGTTCAGAAAACTGGAGGACAAGGAAGAGAGAGCTCAAAACTGGGTTGCTGAAAGAGGTGTGTGGGTGTGGGGGGGGGGGGGGGACTTTCTGGGCTCGTACTGAGTAGGAGCTTCTTCAATCCCTGAACATCTTGTTACTCAAAATGCCAGGGTCCCAAGAGGACACCTACAATTAATATCTAAATAGGAGAATTGTAGTAACTCAATTAAACCAGCCTAGAGGGCTTAGGAAATTTAAAGCAGGAATCAAGGCCATGTATATTGGTTCCAAGAAACAGAACTCCAGAGTGCAGGTTCCAAAAATAGTTTATTAGTCAAAGATAATCACCATTCACGCAAAGACACTCACTCACACACACATTCACAAACTAATGAAATGAAAAGTGGGAGCAAATAGCTACTTAAGTGACTATGGAAGATGGTATCATACTGATTCCAGATGTGGAGCTCCAATCAGGGGATACCAGGAAGAGATGTGGCTCAGCAAGCAGCCTGAGGATTGTAGCATGGCCAGCAATGCTGAGGAGTCAAGCAAGATATGGATATATGTCTGTCTAACTTAAACTGGCATATTTATAGGGCAAAACCTGTATCAGGGAAAAGTTTGGGATTATGGAGAAAAGAATGAGAAGGGAAGTTGTGAATGGCTGGACAATCAGTGCAAATGTCCTTGGAGAAAAGGGTACAACTCCCAGAAGGAAGTGTACTTTGATTTCTGTTCACTTGCAAGCACAAGGTCTATCACTCACTGTCACTCTTCCAATTTTGATCCATCAATCTTAGATAAATGCTCCCCCATGCTGAGCCTCCCAGATCTACTTATATGGTAAGGTTATTTTCTCACACTGGGGCACCCTCGTGGCTATATGCATTAAACATCCCTTTTTAATATCACTTTGATATCAGAAAAGAGAGGGAATGAAGGAAGGCTAGTTTTGGGGATAATAATCTTTGCAGATTACATGCATTGAACATGCACCTGTGCAGCTTACTTGCACTGAACCTATTTGTGTTGAACTTATCTATTTATCTCATTTGTATGCCTCCTTTATCTCAGAGTGGGACCCAAAGCAACTCCTAAAGAGAATCCATTCAAAAGCTTAATAAAATTATAAAATAATTAAAATACAGTCAGCACGTCTTATACACAGATTTTTTATACACGGATTCAAGCATACACGGTTTGAAAATGTTCCAGAAAAGTATAAATTTCAAATATCAAACCTTGATTTATCATTTTTTAAAAGGGACACCATTTTGCTATGTCATTACATTTAATGGGACTTGAGCCTACACAGATTTTGTTATACACGGGGGGATCCTGGAACCAAACCCCAGCTTCTAACAAGGGTTCATTGTAGTAGCCATTATAGCCCCAAGAAAATCCTTTTAAAAAACTGGAAGCAATTTTCCAGTCACTTCCTATTTTATTTTTTAAAATGATCTTTTCTGGGTCAAAAAACCATGCTACTAAGATACACACATTTTAAAAGGTAAAGGTTTGATTATCTAGTTGTATCTGACTGTCGGGTGCGGTGATCATTTCCAATACTAAGCCAAAGGAGCCAGCATTGTCAAAGACAACTCCATTGTCTTGTGGCCAGCATGACTAAACACTGAGGTGCACAGAACACTATTACTTTCCCATCAAAGTGATACTTATGTATCTACTTGCCATTTTACTTGCTTTGTAACTGCTAGGTTGGCTGAAGCTGGGACTAGTAATAGAGCTCAATCCATCATATAGCACTTGGGTCTTGAACTGCCAAACTGGTGACTTTGCAATCATCAGAGTTGCCATCTTAATCTCTAAGCCACTGCATACCTAAAAACCATACACAGAGGGGAAAAAACAATGTGAACATACCCTTTGAGTTTGATGCAAGAGAGGTGATGGTCACTTGTTGTTCTTCTGCTTAGCTCAGGGCCAGTGGCTAGGGAGAAGGAAGAAGGAAGAAAAAAATTGCCAGGAGTCGCCATTGTTGCTCAAATCAAGGTTCTTTATCTTTTATCTTCTTTTTGTTTTTGTTTTTTTAAAACAGTTTCAGTTTCAAAAATTCAGGAAGAGGAGACAAGAGAAAAAGACCAATAATCTATACAACTGGTTTGGGATTTCATTTGGTGGCTGATCTGTGGATGTCCATTGCAAGGCACCTGTTTCCATGATCTCTCTGCTAAATAGGGATGAATGTTTGAGATTTATTTTATTTGTTTATTTTTGTGCTGTCCTTTATTCATTGGACCTTATCAGACAATGGAAATTGGAAGTATAATCCAATGGCAATCCGAGCACAATCATGGGGTTTCACGTTATTGAGTGCTAGACTACCACACACAAATTCAGGCAATGGCATGCTATTTTGGGGCAATGGGAAGCCAGTTCAAATGCAATTCACATTCACGTAAATTCACTGAACTAGCTAATTCACATAAATGCTTTCTGGCCCCATTTTCTTTTCATTTGAAATTAAGAGAAATTCCTCATGTGTAATAAAGTCCACTGCCTCAAAAAAACTCTTTAAAATGCTTTGAATTAAAAAGATGTTTTATCTGACAGAGTTGTTGTGATGCTAAAATGGAGGGAGAAGAGCCCTGTGCTCTGCCTTGAGCCCAATGGAGGAAAGGAGGAATGTGAATGTAACAAATAATAAAACTAGAAACAAATCATCTGCCCAGTCCAATAAAAAAAGATTGTCCTGTTTTGGATATTTCATTGCTCAATGTATATCACATCTACAAAAGCTTGTAAATACATTCTCAGAAACTTCAGCAGGAACAAAATGCTGCAGCCAAAATGATGACCAGGGGCGGTTATAGGGAGCTTATTACTCCCTTGTTAAAACAGTTTCACTGGCTACCAGTTTGTTTCTGGATACAGTTCAACGTTCTGGTCATGACCTATAAGGCTTAGGTCCAGACTGTCAGAAAAACCATATCTCCCCATACAAACCTGCCAGAACTCTGAGACTGTCAGGGGAAGGCTTTCTCTTTGCCCCATCACCATCACAGGCTCAGTTAGAGAGAGTTTTCTCAGTGGCTGCTCCCTCCCTCTGTGACCCCCTTCAATAGGAGGTAAGACTGGCCTCCTCCCTGCTTTTCTTTTCCTGGCAGGCAAAAACATTTTAGTTAAAGTAGGCTTTAAAAGGGTAAGCAGGGAAGGCTTCAATTTAGATGTGTGTTGTATTTATTTTTTTAAAAAATGTAGGACTTTTAAATGATTTATATTGTTTAATGTGGGGATTTTTAATTGTTTTAAAAAATAGTGTTAAGTGTTTTTTAAACTCATTATCTTTGGAAGCCACCTTGGTTCTTACTGTGGGAGAAAAGCAACATATAAATGAAATAAATAAATAATCCTGCAGAATTAATCCCATGTTTCAGAATAATAATCTGGACAGGACTTTCAAAAATGGCCAGAACCCCACTGTGAAATTTGGCTATAAGGCTGTAGCTATATTTTTAGAAAACTAAAAACAAAGAGTACTTTGTTTAACCATCAGCATCTCCATTCTACTATCTGCCCTTCCTTCTTGTCGAGTACTATATATTTTTAATGCAAACTGTGAGGCATGGATATTTCCCAGCACTGTTTCCTGATATGTTTTTAGATTTTGGACAAGGGCTAGGAAACCTGATTAATTCTGGTCAGAGTTGATATGGCCTTCAGACACTGTTTTTCAAGTGAGATTTTTGTGAGATGCTTTGTTTGGCAGATTGAGAAAGCCACACTTCAGAAAAATCTTTGTAGTCAAGTCATTAAAGGCATCAGATTCTGTCTGATAGTGGAAGCTAAGCAGGTTAGCCCTGGTTAGTACTTGGATGGGAAATGGGAGGTGCTGTAGATTATGTTTCAGAAGAATGAACTAGAAAAACCACCTCTGAGTAGTCTTTGCCTAAGAAAACCCTATGAAATTTACAAGGTCACCTGAATTGACAGGTGACTTGAAGGCACACATAGATGCCCAGGTATAGCTTTCCTAAGCAGATTGTGAAATTTTGCCATATTCTCCACTCACCCAAGTAAGTAGCTAATGCCTCAAACTTTTGCATAAAGAAACACTAATCTACTCTGATAATCACCAACTTCACTTATTAGCATATATCAGTCCATGGCCTGCAGAAACCCTGTGGGAAATGGGCTCTTTCTTTGATACTATGGGAAAAACTTAGATGATGAATCATGTTTGATGCACTACTGAACTTCAGTAGAAAGATTTCATTATTAATAATGACGATCTAAAGATATGTTGGCTCACCTGACTCCTGTACATAGCTCTCTTCACCTTTCCTCAGACTGACTGGTTCGACTTCAACTGTGTTATTGAAAGCTTGTGTTCTTCTTTTTAAAAAAAATCCTTTAGGAAATATGTCGCAGGATGTCTATGACTAGTGGTAGTGAATTGTTTGAAATTAGTTACACACACTATCTGTCTTACAATTCACATTTCAATTGTTTCACAGAAAGAATGTAACTATCAAAAGGCATTCTGGTTTGACTTTGAAGCAGGAAGAATATAAAATGAATGAGTTAAAGAATATCTGAAAATGATTGTCTTGCTCGTGTTTTTAGCCTCTAAATCTGGCATGTCGGCAAAGGAAATCCTTTGCTTAGATATTTGCATCTAACACTTTTGCAACGAATAAAAAATCATAGTGTTCAGTCATCCCTTTTCCTCTGATCATTTAGGCATGCTGTCCACTATGCAGGCCTGGAAGAATTTTATAAATGACAATTACTAAATAAAAGCCGATTTGCAAGATGATTATAGCACTTGAAAAGTATTAATTTGTGAATATTTCAAGCAGGAATGTCAGAAATTGCTGTAAGAAACATTCAGTTCCTTCCAAGTAAAAATTCAAAATACATGTGTAGGTTTTGATGTATGCAAAGTTTGGTTCCAGATCTGACTTCAACCATTCCAGTTCTTAAGATGACATGTAGCAAAGAATAAAAGCTAAATCTTATCAAATTCAGTGGCAAAAATCTTACTGATTTCTAAAGGATAAGGATTACACAAATGTGAAACAGACTATAAGCAGTGTTTTGCTATTCCACTTGCTAAACTTGACTAGAGGATTTGTGCAGAAAAATGCAGGTGCCAAACTGATATTTTTTAGTGAGTTGACACCAGTTCATTCAGTATATCAGTTCCTTGCTTTCAATAAAGGCTCCAGATATAAGATATATATGTTTTTCTGTCTGAATTACATCTTTTCTTCCCCACTTGCCACATCCTAAACCAACTGGAACCACTCATGGTTCCCCATGCAACATGCTTGATACCAAATCTGATAAATAACATAGAATAGTGTGATGACACTAAGCACTTTTACACCAGATAACTCACAAAACTCCACACTGAAACCAGCAAAATGTTAACAGCTCCCTACACTTCCCCAATTCAAACTGTTCAAGCTAATGAATTAGAACATCAGTTTCCCAAAACAGGTAAATCTCCAGGTAAATTAAGTATCCCACAATCACTTTCCCCAAGGGGAAGGAAACCGTCACCCTCTGCCACTGCTGAATAATTGCTCACTCCATGATCCCTACTAATAGAATTAGATGCCCTCAAACTACTGTCACATTATTCTCCTTCCCATACTTCAAGTGGACTTCCTTACACTAAAACCTGATGGCACTGCCAGGCATGTAAACTGATGTGTATGCATTTATTTATTTAATTTACATGACATTTTGCTCCCAGTGTTAGTCTGCTGTTGGAATGTAACCAAACAAAACTCACCGTTTCTACTGTTGCAGGCTTGATATAAACCTGGATACTCTAGGATTCATAGAACCACCCATCTGTAATTCACTTGCCCTGACTCTACCTAATGGGAAGGCTGGCCTGGTTACATTGGCAATTCTGGCTGAGACTTCTGGGAACTGAAAACCAAACCATCTGGAGGACTAAAGATTCTCCAGTATCAAGATCAATCCATTGAAATAAATGAAGGTTAAAAAAACATATTTGAAGGCTAAATATTTTATTTTATGTATATAATTTATACAATCGTGACTTGTTCTTTCACATACAGAGCTTGACAAATGAATATGCAGGAAACTGTTTCACCCCAGTTAGGGTAGCAAACAGGTTCAATCAGAATACATTGCTGAAGTGCTTTAGACAGCTCAGATGATATCCTGGGATGAAGGACAGGTTAAAATACTTGTGTTCTATCCAACCTTGAAACAACTCTCTGAAATGATTGCAAAACCTCCATTTCATTGTGCGCATACACTTCAAAAATACCGTAATGCAGTTTGACACCACTAACTGGCATGGCTCCATCTGACAGAATCCTGGTATTTGTGAGACACCAGCACTCTTTGGCAGAGAAAACTAGAGACCTCATAAAACTACAAACCCCAGGATTCCATAGGATGGAGCTACAGTACTTAAAGTAGTGTCAAACTGGATTGTTTCCCCAGTGTAGAAATAACTCGGTCAACTGTGCAATTTACACTCCCTTACTCCTGGCTACATTTTCAGTTGTTTGGAGTAGGACTAGTCTAAGACCAACTGTGATTTTCATGAAAAAGTCAGGGTGTGCTAAAATGTCTTTAGAAGATCCCAGCAAGATCACTCTTACTGGCCTCTATAGAGAGCCTCTGAACCTTCTTTTCCTTGCTGTGATGCTAGGGCAAAGATCCTGGGACTTCTTTGTATCTATTTAAAGCCATCTGAGCCTTACATTTCTCCTAAAAACACAAACCTAGACATTAACCAACCATGACTAAGCATTACTTCAAGAGACTACACTCTGTTTCTGGTAAGATGTATTCCTATGTTCTGGAACCCATGAATGCAGGCTGACCTGATTGGGTTCTTGGACTAGGGTTTTTTCTCATCAGGGGTCAAATGTCTGGTACCCTCCAGTTGTTGTTGGACTGCAAGCCAGCATATCCAAAGGTGATGAATCCTGGGAGCTGCAGTTCAACAACATATGGAGGGCTGTGTGATGCCTACTCCTGCTCTAGATCTTGAAGCATGAAGCATGGCTATAAAAAGGTGCACCATTCCACTCCTTGCTGAGGCAACTATCTCCAAGACAGTGTCTGCTGCCTTTCTGAAATCCCCGTCTTGACTTTCGGTGCTGAAAAATACAGAGAATGGGGGGGGGGGGGGCAGATTTAAAAGTGAGTGTCATTGGTAGGTACATAATGAATGATGGGGAGCACTAACAGAAGACTCCAGCACATCAGAGGGTTAAGCGAGGACCACGTCTTCAAACCATGCCACCAGCCCAGGCTGTTGCAGTAATGTATGGCGGGATTGGAAGAATATGCATGCAGAAAACAGGCAAATCCTGCAGGTCTGTTTTGCCCTGCTACCGCCACCGCCACCAGGGAGAGGGAGCCCCAAAGGTCCTGCTGCTGCATCCCTGACGTTGGCTCCTTTCACAGAAGATAAACAGAGGCACCTTTCTAAGGCACGCCTTCTTCCTTGGGAGGGGAGAGAAAAGGAAACCATCCAAGCCAGGAGCCTCCAATCCCCTTAGAAACAAGGGGCTGCTCCTTAGGCCCCTCCGTCTGTCAGGGAGGCCCCCCCCCCCCGCTCCTCGGGAAGCCATAAGAGTCCCAGGCACAGAGAGCCCTCCATTGGGGGCAAAGATGGGGAAAGGGCAGAGCGGGAGGAGAGCCAGGGAAGCAGGTCTCCCCAAATGCCAGGGAGGGGGCCAGCTTACCTTTCGCCTCCCCAAGGCGCAGTTGGGGCCTGGATGGAAACGCTGAGAGGCAAGGCCAGCTCTCTCTTTCCCCTCCAGAGCCAAGACCCTTTCTTCCCCCACTACAGTCCCCACAGTCCCTCCTTGCTACCTTTGGGGCAGGAGCAGGATTCTCCAATAATAATAATAATAATAATAATAATAATAATAATACAGCCATTGAACTGCTTAGGGGTGTGGGGAGAAGCCACGACGCCTCCTCCTCCAGGTCTGGCACCCAGTTCCTTCTCCTTCCTCCTCCTCCTCCTCCTCCTCAGCCAGGGAAGCCACCACTGCCTTGGCTGGGACCAGAGTGGGGAGGAAGAGGGGCAGGGGGCTTTGCCAGGGGGGCACTGCCAGCCTTGTCTTGCACTGGGCTGCTCTCTCTCTCTCTCTCCCTCCCTCTCTCCCTGCCCCCCCCTGCGCGCGCCGCTGAGCCCGGGGATTGGCTCGCGCCCCCCGCTCAGCAGCGCCTGCAAACCTGGTGGCGGTGCCGCCCGCCGCTCGGCTCTGGCTTCAGAGAGAGCAGCCAAAGAGAGCTAGCTACAGAGAGAGAAGGAGGGAAGGAGGAAGGAAGGAAGGAAGGAGAGCGGCTGCCACTGGGCGCCTTGGGTGGCGGAGCTCCCTCGCGAAGCCCGGCCAGAGGCAAAGCCAAGCAGCCTTCCCTTGGCTCTGCCCGCCTCTAGAGGGAAAAGAGCCCCCCGAAGGCTGGCCCGCAGGAGAGCCATCCGGGATTTTTAAAATAATAATAATAATAATAATAATAATAACAACCATCATTAAAAAGAGCCCTACTACGCCTTCTGTTTTTTATTCGTTTTTATTGCATTTTGTTCTTGTTTTGCATTTTTGTTTTCCCTTCTTCTTTCTGGAAGAGGAGGAGGGAGGGCCTTTCCCTTTCCTTTGAGTGAAGGAATCCTTCCAAGCTCCGCTGACGAAGTTGCTTCACGGAGATGCTGGTGGGAGGAGGAGGAGGAGGAAGAAGAAGAAGAGGAAGAGGAGGAGGAGGAGGAGGCTGCTGAGCTGAGGAGGAACCGCCACTGCCACTGCCGCCGCTGCCGCCGCCGCCGCCGCTGGTAACCGCTCTTCTTCGCCTTGCCTTGGCCCGCGCACTTGCTTGGCTGCTGAAGGGCTCCGCCGCCGCCGCCGCCGCCGCCGCCGCCTCCTGGCTCTGCAAGGGCGCCTCAGCCTGCAGCCCCCCTTCTCCCTCTTTCCCTCCCTTCAGTTGCCCCTTTTGCACTGCTGAGGAGAAGAAAGACAGAGAGGGAGAGAGAGGAGGGGAGGGTCTCCAGCACTTGGAAAGAGGTCAGGAGTTGCCCGAGTTCCCTCTGAGGGATCGGGAGCCCCTTCCTCCTTCCCTTCCCTTGGCCTTGGAGGGGCTCAGAGAGTGCCTGGTTTCTCCCAATAGAATAAATGCACCGCTCCCTGAATTCCTGGGGCTCTTCTTTCCTTGCCCCCTCCTCTCCGGCCCTTCTTCCCTCCCTGGGCCCATCCATAGCACAGGCAGGAGGAGGGCGCTGCGGAAGGGCAGCAGGCGAGGCTGGGAGGCTGGCAGAGCCCCTCCAACGCTGGCCAGGCTTCAGTGCTCTCCCCGCTTCCCAGGGCGACGTCCCACTTAGGCTGCATCCGCGCTGCAGAAATAATCCGCTAGCACCCCGGTTTGACTGTGGAATTCTGGGAACTGGAGTTTGTTGTGGCCCCGGAGGATTATTCCTGCAGTGTGGAAGCTACAGCCAGAGAAGCCCAGCGGGCAAAGGAGATGGCTTGGTGGTGCAGCTGTCAGGATGACATCCAGGCTGCCTTTGCCAACCTCACTCCCGGACCGTGATCTATCTAGGGGTGTGTGTGTGTGTGATGTGTATCTGTGTGTGGTGTGGTTATGCTCTGTGGCAGCTTGGGCAGGGTGTGTACATGTGTATGCGTTCAGTGTCATGTGTTAGGCATCCCTCTAGTGAAAGGCAGTGGCTTCGTAGAGTGACAGGTCTGTGGGACTTTTTAAGGTCTTTCTGTCAGCATTAAGTACCATGTTGCGAAGGGATGTTTTATAGATATCAATAAGGTCTTGGTACTTCGACATCTTTCCTCATTCAATTGTTTACAGTATATATGTATGTATGTATGTATATATATATATATATATATATATAGAGAGAGAGAGAGAGAGAGAGAGAAAGAGAAAGCAAGTCAAGGGTAGTTTGAAACACCTGTGATGCCACCAAGTCCTATCCTTTTTTAGAGACTCTAGTACTGTGCAGATCATCCCTTCCCATGTTTCCCTCCCTGACCCCAAAATGCAAAAAGTTCAGGTTGAGTATTTTTAGGTCTTCCTCTGTTGGGTTAAATAAAGTGGGACCTTACAGAAAACTGTGGTCATGATTTCAGAAAAGGCAACTGATAGTGGGATATAGCAAACAGTTCCCTTTCAAAATGTAATTTAAATCAGAACATTACTTTTGTGGAAACCAGAGATGAAACATATTAACATTAGCTTGGGACATTTGGTTTCTTTCCTAACGCCATTTTAAAAGGAAAAACAACATATTTTATTATTAACATATCTATGGGAAGAGTGTAAAATATGTACAAGAATGGCAGGATGTAACTTTGACACTCACCTCTTAAAATTACTAATATTATGTGTGTGTGTGTGTGTGTGTTTTCTTACCAAAAAGAGGGGAAAAATCTACAAAATTGTTTGACATTCAAAATAATTCAAATTCTAAATTTTGTTTTCTTAAGCTATTTTTTAGAATCATAAACTGACCACCTTTAAGCGAGAAAGTTAAGCAGTTGCTCTGAAAGTAAAGATAACTCAACTTCAACGTGAGATTGTGCTTAATGGAGCTTCAGGGCTTTGATTCTGATTGCTTTGTGGCAACTTGGGTTCCACGCAAATACATCATTAAAATTAGAGAATATTTTGGTGTGAGTAATGAAGGTGAGGTGAGCATAAGCTAACAGGACCCCCCCCCCATCACCGCCTCCCCTGGAAAACCCACTGAAGTAAATGGCTGCTCCACAGTAGTGCTGCCACCCTCTCACAAAAATCCTCTTCACTTCGCCTGGGCTTTACAAAGAACTTCTCTGTGCATTGGGCTTTTGCTCACCTTTCTTACCTTTGTCACCTGTTGACATTTTCTGTGTATGTTTGGCATTGCATTGGACTATTTTGGCATTCGGGGACTAATAGTGTGATCTGGAAGTTTCTTTTGGAAACATCTCTTGGGTGGGAGTTACAAGTGTCCAACAGTTTCTGCTGTATTTCTTCCTGGGTGCATTATCGCCACTGTACAGTGTATGGTTAGAAGACAGTTTCATGTCATTTCAGGTAAATTGCATATGCCAGATTGCTATGACTGGTACCAGAAACCATTCCCTCCCATATATGTTGGGGACTATATTAAATAGAAACAAGTATAGAACTTGGCATGGCAAATGAATCTGCAAAGCAATCTTTAATTTCTTAGTTCTTTTTAAAAAATACACATTCGCACATTATAGTTTAAAGTACAAAAACATCCTTGCTTTCATTTTGATTTTATAACACAGAGCTTACACTGATTTATTATACAATTGGAACACTACTTTTAATCCTAGTGTATTTTAATACTAAAATTAATATGGTTGTCTTATTTTAAAACTTCATTAGCATAACTTGGCTGTGATATGAGTGTGATTTCGAATAGAAACTTGGTGATATGAACAAAAAAAATTGACCTGAAAAAATAACTACTTTTGCACAGAGAAGGGGAGACATCTGAATAGGTGTTTACAGTGGACTGGATATTTTGCAATGCTGGACTTGGAGTAGGACATATTTGGCTATTTGTTGTTCTTTCACATGGGATGGAATATAACTGCAACATTTTATACATATAGCTGTGTTTGGCTTCTGTTTTTAAATTAGGATCTTGTTACTGCAGCAGAAAACAACAAATGCTGCGAGGCAGAGGACTGACATATACTTTCATTTACAGAGGAGACAACTTTCATCTTTTCTGTGTTACAATGGAGCGAATAGTTGGATGAGAATACTATCACAAATGATCCTGCTATCAGAATGACCTGCGCTTTAAATCTCTGTACCCTCCTCCAGAAGTCAAATAACTACATAGGAAGGCAGACAAAAGGTGCCTGCAGTTGTTGGGTCAGAGAGAGAATTACTACTGCTCTCGAAGTATTGATCTGAGGCAGCTGACAGTCAGATTTGTCTGTCGTCTTAGGACTCATGTTGTATTCAGAAAAGACTGGAGGTGTCTGAACTGACACAGTCATAAATATTTCTTTTTTCTTTTAAAAGACACACGGCCATTTTTGCTGCTGCTTCACTGTGTATCTTCTCTTACACAGTGTGACCAACATTGTATAAATAGTGTTTGAGTTACACTTTTGTATAAATCAGTTTTTAGAGTAATAAATTAAGAGATTGGCCTATATCCTAATCCTTGGAGCAATTCTGTCCCTCTGACACAACTAGACTTAGTTCCAAATTAGTAAGTTTGGTTATGATTTCACCCTTAAGACAGTGGGATTTACTTTTAAGTAGATGTGTTCAGGATTACTCTGTGAGTTTAGTCAAGGCCAGTGTCTAATCTTTATGCCCTAAGGGATCTTAGAAGCCTTTGCCAAACCATCCAGGCCCTGGTTATCTTTCGATGTTGGAAAAGCATATGATGATATAACTTCAGTTTTTTTGAGTGTGAGGAAAATAAACAACTTTAATAACAAATTAAAGTTTGCACATATGAATAATCATTTGCAACTCAGTTTCTACTGTGTCAAATTGTCAAATGCTTTTTATAAAGCCTTTGAGAAGGGATTTGTCTCTGGAAAGCATACAAACATAAAGTGTTGTGTGTTTTTTAAAATTTCTAAGTTAAGGTATATATTCTTTACTTAATTTTACAAACATTTATAGTATACTTAAGATTCATCCATATGCAGAAATAATCCAGTTTGATGCCACTTTAACTGCCATGACTCAATGCTATGAAATTCTGGGACTGTAGTTTTGTAAAACAGTTAGCTTTCTTTGTCAGATAGCTCTGGGACCACAGCAAACTACAGTTCCCAGCATTCCATAGCACTGAGTCATGGCAGATAAAGTGGTGTCAAACTGGATTATTTCTGCAGTGTGGATGCAGCCCTAATGCAACATTCCCAGGGCAGTTTGGTAATTAGTCCTTCAGCATATTTACAGCTTATCTCAGCTCTTCCATAGTTGTATTGGTAAGACTAGCATTTTAAGAACTGAAGTGAAATGCATATTTTCAGCCTAAACTAGCATCTACATTACTGTATGTGTGTGTGTGTGTGTGTGTATTATATATATATATATATATATATATATATAGAGAGAGAGAGAGAGAGAGAGAGAGAGAATACAAATGTACAAGAGGTTCTTCCAGCCTTTTGTTCACATTGCTGTTTTCATGCCATTTACAGTTTATCCATCATTTCTTTGATTTCTAACTGTGCCAAACAATTATGCATAGCATAGGTCTGAAAACAATATATGTAGGAGGTAAGGTGCAAAATGACTGTTTTCAGTTGTTTAAAAGACTGTCTTTTAAAGACCAGGAGTCTCTAGTTTTTTAGCATATTGTATGCTTATTCTTAAAGTTATTCTTTGCTAGATTAGCACTTAAGGCATTTGATACACCATAGCCTCTTCTATCAGTTGATTTTTTCATAGTATTGCTATTGCTATGACATTATCAATGTCATTAAGGCTTAAATATGTTTTGTAAATTTTCCTTGCTGACTTCCTCAGTATTAGAAAATAGACATTTTGGGTAACCAGTGTATTGATCCTTTATATAAAATCTCTTATGTTGTTATCTATAGATTCTTTTTCTCAGAAGAAGATGACAGTCTATACATTAAAGTGATAAACTGGTTCCTTTCAGGTATTTTGAAGGACATTATTAATCTAGCAGTCATCCCCAAATGTGATACAGTTTGACATTGTAGCAACAGTAAACAGTTTCACTTAAGTTGGTTACTTAAGTAGCTCATGGCTACTTTTACTTGTAATATGCCTTGCCTTGCCAAATAAATTCTTTACAATGCAGGGAATAGAATGCAATCTCAACACCTTTTTTATTTGAAAGGTAGTCTAAATGTAGCAGAATGTATTGTCCTTTGGGTGGTGCAGTAATTTATTCATTTCATTTGGCTTTCATTTTCATTAGAGGAAGTTAGCAAATTAAGATATCCAAACCACATAAAACAAACTTGTTTTCCAAGCAAACACCAGTTCCCATATAGTTTATTTATTTAATTATTTTATAATTCAAAATTTTTATTCAGCATTTCAAAGTGAAACAGAAAGTGAAAAAGAAGATTTAGGTGAAGGAAAGAAAGTCATTTCTACACAAACACACACTAAAACAGAATACATACAAGATACAAATAATTTTACTTTATAATCTCGTCCCTCCCCACCTTCCACCCTTTCCCCAGTTAAAAAGACTTATTTCGTTTTCTTAAATGTGACTTAAAACTATCACCTATCTGCACCTCAAGTAATAATTCCACTTTCTTTCTAGTCAAAGTTGATTATTACTTTTACTTATATAGTTTATAACAAAAAGAACTATCATGAAGCTTGTAGGTTGTTGTAAAATGAAAATGAAAGCTTGACTATTTTGATCACAATATATACCCAGTTATAGATTCAGTAAAGAGAGATAGATATGCAAAAACAGAGTAGGATGCATCAGACATTGTATGAGGGTACAGTCATGTTTTAATCTCTTTTTCATACATAATATTCCAGAAAATGTAAAGTGTATAGAATATTTAGTTTGGGATTCAATTGCAGGTGGTTATTTTTATTTCATGCCATGCAGATATACCATGCATTTGGTAATTTGTGGAAATAACTGTGGGCTATAGAGATGGGCAGCATGCAGCCACCCCATTTCACCCCGGATTGAGGCCATGCCAAACGCATGCCACAGCCTCCAGAGGACACAAAAAGAAACCATGACAAGCAGCTTCTTTTCAGCATCCTGGAAGGGGCATCATAGGTTCACCGTCACACCTTGATTATGCCCCTTCTGTGCTGCATCATTTGGGCACTGCACTACAGTGGTGTCATCATAATTCACGCCGTGTAAACAGGCACACACCGAAATGGCACCATAGAGGTGGGGCCACAGCATTGAGCATGTGGATGCTATGCTGTGACTCCGCCCACAGGCCAGCACAAAGTGCCAGTCTGTATCCCCCCTATATATCCTTTCTAGTCCACATTAGTGACAATGAGTTGCAAACAAAATTCTGGAGGAAAGGATGGCAAGTAAATATTTCAGTGTTCTACCTTAAAGTCTAATTATTTCATTTCTGTTTTCATAAAAGGATATAAACATGCATTAAAGGCAGAAGTTCAGATGAATTGCTGGATTGTTTTAAGCAATAGGTACCAGTTCCTAATTTCTTAGGAGATCAACACATTAAGTCCATTTGTTTTTATGTTTAGTTGCCTGATTCACAACTCTCAGTGTTACTAAACAGTAATGTGAAATTATGGCGCAGTACACACTGCCAAGAAACAGTGGCCTGCCAATGCCTGTTTTTACTCCAGAGGGACGGCACAGCCCCCAAATCGCACACTGTCACTCTGGAGTAAAAAGAACCCAGAATAACTGGGTTCATTTTGCACTGCCAATGGCGCACTCATGACGTAACTGGTGCAATGTGACGTGCGGACGCTATGCGTCTGTTACATCATAATTGTGGTGCCCATGTACACAGGACACCGCCATTATTGCATAGCCAGCATGTATTAGGGTTAGGGACCGTGCGGTTGCCGCGCAATCCCTAACCCTAAAATCAGTGCCAGCATGGCGCTTTTGTGCGGTCTGTACCACGCTTATGTTAACAATACCTTTGTACTATTTTGAATATTCACAAATAATATGGTTATGCTCTAATTATAAGCTGTTTACATACCAATGATAATGTAGTGAATGTTTTACTTTATTTCATTTCTTCTTTCCTTCATTGCTTCATACATTTAGCTTTCTGAGTTCAACAAAGAGAAAGAAAAATCTGAATGGGCATGCCATAAATGTTAATGAGTTCAGGTTCATTCCCATAATCTCTCTGACCCTATTGCTTAAGTACACTCTTCTAACTGTATAGTTCTGGCCCTTTTTCAAAGTAGAAATTGAAATGGAAGAAATTGAAGAAATATGTATAATTCAATTTATACTGGAGAACCTGGGGAATCTCCTTTCTCTAGAGTGCAGATGGTTATGATTTTTTTCCCCTAGAGAAATTACATTAAAATTAGGCAGGCTTGGCAAATTTTCCCATGTTCCTAAGGTCATTCATAAAAAGTAATTTCCCCACTAGTGCTATAGTATGTATTAGCTGGGGTATACCCAGTACTGACTGGATTCATGCCTCACCCCCACA
This sequence comes from Sceloporus undulatus, assembly GCF_019175285.1. Classification (NCBI taxonomy): domain Eukaryota; kingdom Metazoa; phylum Chordata; class Lepidosauria; order Squamata; family Phrynosomatidae; genus Sceloporus; species Sceloporus undulatus. The sequence continues at coordinate 117,514,665 of NC_056523.1, read as the reverse complement.
AAGAGGTATATAGTATATTGATAGTGTGTGTGTGTGTGCATGCACTTTCAACCCATTTCATAGGCAAAGAATATTTAGAGGTGGTTTTACAGTTCCTTCCTTTGAAATATAACCTACAGCACCTAGTATTCCTTAGCAATCTCACATCTGAATACTAACCAGAGATGACCCTGCTTAATAGCAATAGCAATAGTATTTACATTTCTATACTTCTTTATAGTAAACTTTCTAAGCAGTTTACAATCTATAAGCCAATTGCCGCCAAGAAGCTAGGTACTCATTTTACCAACCTGTGAAATGATAGAAGGCTGAGTCAACCTGAAGCACTGTGGCATCACACTCACAACATTGTGGCTGCTGTACCAGCATTTAACCCCTGTGTCACCAGGGACTTGAAAATGACTTGAAGGAAGACAACAAGTTCCCACATTTGGAATTTCATTGTGAATGTTGGCATTGCCAGAATCATTCTACTAAATGTTCAGGCCTGTATATGACATCTAGGTGTCTTTATTTATTTCTGTTTCTGGTCCACTTTTTCCTAGTCCTGGATTCAAAGAAACTTACAACAAATTAAAAAGCACACTATCAAAAAAGCAATTAAAAAACTAAAACCAGATTAAAACATACATCTTTAAATATGCATGTGTCTTCATGTGCACGCACACACACCAAACATTTAGCAAGATCTGGCATGATGTTTCGGTGAGACAGGCCTTACACAGGCATTCATCAAATACCCGTTGAAATAGAAAAGACTTTAATTCTCTGCAAAAAGCAACTAGGAAAGGTGCCTGTGTAAGTCCACTGGGGGGGGGGGGAGACATTAAGAAGGTCTATTCATATGTGTGTGTACAACATCATGAACAGAAATTCCCATGCCCACCAAAAGTGGAAAGGACATACAAGACTGTATGAAACTTTCAGGTCACCTCCATGTACTGTATAGGCAGGGTGAGGATAATGTTTGGTTTTTAGGGGGGGGGGGGGGGGGGGGATCCTGCAAAATATTTTAAAAATCAGATACATCAATAACAAATTAATTCTTGACAGCTTTCTGAAAAAGAATATACATAGATTACCCACCATTTTGATCTACCTCAATAATAATTGAAGTTCTAACAATTACAAGCTGTGTGTTAAAAATACTGTGAGATCACCTGTATGTGTATGTTTGCAAAACTATTTGTGCAGATTTAATAGAACATCCACTTCATACATGTTCGAAATATTCCCACTCTTAATAACACTTGATATTTCAGCAAAATTTTATAGTACTGCCTAAATTAAACCACATAAGGAAGACTAGCTAGGCTAAATACCCTAAAGGCACCAGATTCTGTCTGATCTTGGAAGGTAAGCAGGATCAGCCCTGGTTAGTACTTGGATGGAAGACCACTATGGAATACCAGATGCTGTAGGCTACATTTCAGAAGAAGAAAATAGCAAAACCACCTTTCAGTATTCCTTGCCTTAGAAAACCCTATGAAATTCATGGGTTTGGCATATGTTGACAGGAGACTTGAAGCAACATACACAAGCACAAAATTCTTTTTTATCTGATACTCAGAAATACTGTTCAGCCATATCTCACCTAGGAAATGTGCAGAATGTCTCCCTTCTGACAGAATTAGCAATTGCAATTGTTCATATAATGTTTATTTGACTCTTTTTTCACTCTAATTTTTCTAAAACTTCTCAGGATGGACATTTCCTTCTGACTAGGTATATACATGACTGCTCTAAATTTAGATAAATTTCCTTTGCTTCACAGTAAAAATGCATTTACTTTTTAAAGAAAGGAGTACATTGTCTATTTCACAGATGATATTATTACATCACACTTATGGTAGCATTCAGTCACATTAGGAAAACTAAATATTGTTGAAAATTGCAGTGATGTGCATAAAACTTTAACAGATGTGGTAGTTAGTGTGGAGGGAGGATAAAATGTAACCTTCATTATATTCTGGTAAAAAGTGTATTTAAAGCACCTAAAGTACAGTGAAGTAAAATGAAAACTACTCATTTTAACCTAAATAATGAAGCATGCATGTGTGCATTCAAAATAATACAATTTTGCTCACCCTCCAAAAAGATGTGAGGCACTTTTGCTAGTACTCTCCCTCCTTTATGAGGAGGAAATGAAGATAATTGGCAGCTTTTCCCATCCTAGGAGAGGACAGTCAATGGAGAACAGTCACACAGACATGTTAGGGCTTTACCACTCCATTCTCAACAATAGTGTTAGGACAAAAAATGTAGACATGCTGCATTAAGGATCATGTGGCTGGGAATGATGCCACCATCATAATCTGTGTCTGGTTTCTCTTTAACCCCTCATCCCTACCTAATGCACAAGCCAGCATGCCTTTTTGTATTTGTATTTTTATTTATTTTTCTTTTAATTCACTCATTTCCAGGGCTCTGCTATAGCGATGTCAATAAAAAGTTTTTTAAAAAGAGGGCAGGGGAACAGGCTGCTTGGAAATAGTGAAGTGGAGGGGGAACAGTGGGAAAGGAGGGGGCACTGACAACAGTGTTTTGCACCTGAGCACTTGCTCTGTTCACAGCTTATTGATGGGTTTTACCCATCAGTGAAAAGTGATGCTCTAACTACACTTCGAGGACACAGCAGCTATGGCTCATTGTCACGTGATAGTTATCATGAAAGTGGCTTTTTTGCAGGTGTAATTACTGTTAAAAAGTTGCATGCAGGAATCTCCTTGATCCTGAGGAGAGTAGACCCATTTAATCAATGGGATTTACAGGTGTATTAACACATCATTCAACAGTTCATTCACTGGCTTTACACTAACCAACATGATTCAGACCATACAGTGATCTTTGTTGAGACATTCCCCATCTGTATGTGGGAATTATCTGTACAGGCTTTTCTGTGGCATCCACCCTCCCATCCATTTAGTTTGTAGCATGGGTTTATCTAGTCATCATATTTGGAATTTTGGTGGACAGCCCCCTTTTCTCACCAACTTCATGTTGGAAAATTGCGGAGTGGACTTTAATCTTACTTTTTTGATAATAGACATTTTGAATGCTATTAAATTTGAGAGTACGTTAATTTTGTCAATATGAATAGGGCTAATAGGCTTTTTATTTGCTTTTGAAAACTTCTATTCAAAGATCAGTTGCACAGTGCAATCCAATGTACATATGCACATTGACTTCTAGGTGACCACTGATATGACACATCACATGAAGAAGAATTTTTCATGGGGAGACTTCTGGTGGATTCAACAAGACTTAGCTTACTCTACTACAACCCACCAGGCTGTGACAACATGCAGTAGAGGATTACAACCTATGTGGCTTTGAGCTGATGTGTTTCATCTACAAACTGCCTGTATGCAATATCTAAGAGTACACTCTTAGATTTTAGGGAAGCTAACTGTTTTTCATGTAGAAGATTGGTTTAACTTAAATAATGTTAGCGCATGTTTAAATATTGTTTTTTGTCCTGTCTTCATTCCAAGGGTATGGGGAGCACAATTATTGTGAATTTGGTGAGTGTGTATTTATTCCATCTGCAGTGCCATTGCTGAGATTCCACTTCTCCTCTTGATCGATATAGTACTATAGGCATTAATTACAAAATACAGAGTAAGGATGGGGAACTTTTGGTCCTTTAGTTCCCATCAGCCCCATCCTGATTGCCAAATGGTAAGGAACTGTGGGGGTTGTAGCTTAAAAGTTCTTGAGACCAAAAGGTTCTCCATCCCTGGTATAGAGATTAAATTGTACCTATAAAATGGGTGGTTACATTAAGTGATTGAAACTTTCAGACATAGAAATTCTTGTCTGTTCAGTGAAACCTTTACATTTTGTCATGTTTATATAGAAAGAAAGTTGGTCTGGGAGCTTCTTTAAGAAACTTGAACAATCAGACCATGTTTCAAAATCATGTAGTTAGTGTAGTAGCTATACTGATCTGTCAAATAGGTAGTTGGTGAGTGAGAAAGAGAAAATTCTTGTATATTCCTGTAGCCTCAGGACATCTTGTGGGAAACAGAATAACATGACCTGGAATACTAATACCACAGTGTCTAAGCTACAGTCTTGATCTTTTCCTTTAAAAGCCCCAGCTTTATTTCATCTTTTACCAAGCAGAAGTATGAGATATTACTCCTTATCATAAAGAAAAAAGAATAAATTAATTATAGCAAAATTACAATGCACAGTTATGTGGGAAGAAATTCCTATGAATTTATAGTAGTTTCCTATCACCAATATCAATGCAAGGGGCTGAGAAATGGCATGCTATACTCTTAGAATTGGTTTTAGATAAAGAGTAGCAAATGCTTTGTTTAGTTCTGTTCAGCCTGCAACTTCATTTCTGTTTTGAACTATCTGGCACTGTATAACAACTCTTTGACTGTTTGCAAATAATTCCTATTTGGAAATCTGTTTGGGTACTGGTTTAGATGTTGCACATGCTGTTAGAGAATACCAAAAAAGACAGTACACCAGAATGTATGTACATATGTCTCATGGAATTAAATCTTATCACTGGCAAATGTAAGCAACTTTTTTTCAGCCACTTGCAGAGGTGAGCAGTAATCACATAGTTAGGCTGGATAAACATTTAATTGATATTCAAGAACTCCTGTAGAACATACATCTACTTTCCCAGTTCAAAATTTATAGTTTCTGACTTCTGTGCAAAGCCAAAATATGCAGCTAAAATTATTGTAACAAATATTTATTTAGGCTTTTAAAATATATATTGTAAGATATTCAGTGACTGAGTCATTGCTAGCCTCACATAGTGGAAGGAATGAGAGAAGGATAATTAATTCAATGCAGAGTATATGGAAAATTTGTTTTCTTTCCATCTCATTTTAAAAAAGTGTTTCAACTTCATTTAAAAATCAAGTACTGTTGAGCAAAACATTGTCTGGAGTGGGAAAAATGGAAAACAATTGAAATCATAGGGGAGGACCTATGGGACAATACAATGCCTCATGTGATTTTGGAGCTGCTTTCCAGGAAAGCACATATTGGTTTCAACCCATCACATACGTTCAGTAAATGAAAATTATTATTGACGCAGAAATAATCTCATGCAACTGAAATATTCAGAAATTGGCATTCTGTTGTGGTTTCAATCCCTTTGGCCATGCCTGGTACAACCCACTTTTCCCTACAGATCAGGCAGGTGGTAGTGTCAAAACCGTTCTTCCAACTGGGCACAGATAGTGGCTCAGATATCTTTCGATGGTGATGTGGCCTCTGTTTTTAACAGCATCTGCTGTTATTTGAGCTGTCCAAGTGCTGAACTCATACACAACTCAGTCTGGAGTTGTCAAGGAAACTACTCTTAAAACATAGGGTGGGATTGCTGCTTTGTGTTAACAGGGCCATCAGCTATGCTTGGTATCAGCACTTGTTGTGTCAGGGCAGCTGAGACTGGTGCTAGTTCCAGTGGAGAAATAGAGTCTCAGCAGAGTTTGCTAAGGGAAGCAGGCAAGTGTGTGTCAAAGTGTGTGCTCAGGGCCATTCCAGATGCAGCTTTTGGAGTTTAAAAAAGAAAGAAAGAAAAGGACGTACCCCTCTGCTTTAGGTTGTTTTCCACATAAATCATCCTCCTATACAATTTGAATAGATGAAACTTTGTCCTATAAAGCATTTTGCTAATTTCAGAATAGAAAATGGCAGGGAGAGATACATTAGTGTCCATTCAGTATGAGCAAAAATGAACAAAGCAGTCTTTCTTTGGGAAGAGGATCCTGGGGTATTTTTTCCCTTAACCTGGCTTTTAACTATTTAGGAAGGAAGGGGAATGTCATTTGTAGAAGAATGTGCTGAAGTTTAAAATGTCCCCTTTTTTGGTTGTTTTTGTTTTTTCTTTCAGTTTGAAATCAGAACATCACCACAGAAATATTAGTGGGGCAAAAAGTTTTGTGAGTTTAATATTCAAAGCATGTCTGCCCTAAATGTTTTTGTTGCCTGAGTTTACTGGGATGAAGTTTCCAGACTTTTTTGAGTTTTACAGATAACTTTCATCATAGTCCCCTGAGCCTACCTGCAATCTTCATAATGGCTTGAATTGGGCAGGGATTAATTTTTAAAGGAACATTATAAAGCTCTCTCTGATATTTTTGGTTGGTTGGTATTTAATACTGTAGTTAAAAGCCATTAGTCTTTGGAAAGAAATCCACCTTGGAAGAGATGAAAACAATTATAAGTGATTCATTGATATGGATAAGCATAGTTAACCTGAATTATTTGGACTATCCTTACAGGCACTGCTATGGAGTCTCTCATGATGAATACATTTTTTCTTAACATCATTATTTGGTGTTAACACCATTAACTGAAGTACAAATAAGTGCCATAGTCTTGCAAAACTAATATAAGTAGCATAGTTGGCCCTCCAGATATGTGGCTTTTATATTTGCATTTTTGATTATTTGCAGTTTTGATTAATATGTTCTGTCTAGGAATTTCTAAGTCCTCCTGTGAATCTCTGCCAGAAATTGACCACAGAGTTGTGTTGGAGAACCTAGAAGTTCCTAGAGAAAGCACTCCTCTAGGCATTTGTAAGTCCTCCAGCATGATTCTGTGATCAACTTCTGGCAGATGTTAACCACAGAGTTGCACTGGAGGACGTAGATATTCCCAGAGGAGTTCTCTCAGGTAAAAAGAATTGTATTATTTATTTGCGTATTTTCCACATTCATGGGGTTCCTTCACCCCTACCGCCAGCAAATGTGGAGGGACCACTGTATTTGCAAAGGAAGAATATAACCCTTTTAAAGTAATACTTTCTTCTCTATTAACACCATAAATTGATATTCTCAACTCCTAGTTGGGGACATTGGTGTGGAGAGAAAGGGGGCAGTGTTGCTCGCCACTTCTCTGATTGCCATTTTACTCTTCCTTTAAAAAATTGTGCAGAATGACAGCTATTACAAATTAAATTTACAGTCGGCCCTTCTTATACACAGATTTTTTATACACGGATTTAAGCATACACGGTTTGAAAATGTTCCAAAAAAGTATAAATTTACCTTGATGTTCCATTTTTTATTAGGGACACAATTTTGCTATGTCATTATACTTAATGGGACTTGAGCATACATGGATTTGTTATACACGGGGGATCTTGGAACCAAACCCCAGCGTATAACAAGGATCCACTGTACAACAATAATTACCAAATAAATAGAAGTGTGGTCAGGCCAAGATTTTTTTTTTAACCAAATATTGGATTTTGGTTCAAAAGCATCAATGCTACACAGTCATGTAATATCTAAAAAATTCCTGACAGAAATACCTGCAAACTGCCTTTATTTCTTTATACTTAATTAAAATATATATAATTAAAAGGTTGTCATCATGATTGTTAGGTGTCAGCAGTATTAGATGATAATTTTAAATTGAATGTGCATAGGAAAAACACAAAGCAGGGAACATGCATGTTCATTATATAGTATGAAATTCTATATATAGTATCTGTTTGCTTATAGATGCACACTATTTATGAGAAATGTTAAAGAATGCAGAAGTGATTATCTCTAAAAATAATTCCATGTCCTTTACTGACCTAATATTAAGACCACACACTAATAAACCTCAAACAGGTTTCTTACCTATGGGTGCAAATTGTAACTGTAGAGGATATGATGTGACCTACATATGACCATGGTCATCTACCTGGTTTATGGGGGGAGGGAATTATTTATCAACCTATATGTTTCTTGGCTTAATTTCACTCTGTGAATAATATAATACTACTTCTAAATTAAATTTAAATCATTTCTGAAAACAGTTTCTTTCACAAGGGCAAAAAATAGTTCAATTAAGGGTGGTGCTGTCTCATTTGTATAGCCTTTTTATCATCACCCAGTTCCCCCTCCTTTTAAAAATAAATCTTCTGGTGAACTGTGTGTTTTTCAGAAGTATTGGCACAGGGAGGATGGTTAAGGGGATCTGGAGGAATACATATTTTGGTGTCTTGTTGCAGCAGCATGTCTGCAGTAAACAATGCAATAAAATTTGAGCTTGGAAAGAATGGGGTTCTGCTCTAACCTATTCTAAAGTAAATATGTGTGCCTGTTTCTGATACATGAAATATGTATGTCTAGAATGCTTTGCTGAGCATGTATGAACAAGAAAACAGAGGAAAAAGTGAAGGCAGATAAGATTATCTCACTAGATCTGAAAGTTTGGCCACAAAAATGGAAATCATAAGTGAAAGAAATAGTTGTCCCTGGATGCATTTTGGAAGACTTAGGGCCTTTACAGACTGGCCCAGGGGCAAAATCAGGGCGCAGCATCCTGATGACTCATGCCTGACTCCGCCCCCAAGGTACCCTGTTGCTTCACGCAACTCCAGACAGCATCCAGATGACGCAGTGCCAAAGGGGCGCCATATAGTTGTGCCGCTGCAAAAAGGAAGGCTGGATTGAGGCCTCGGTGTGAAGTTGCTGTGGCCCTGATCTGGTGTGAAAAGGAGCAGCTGTAGAACCCCTTACTTAGCCTATTTGATTTCACACATGCATATTCCTGGTTTTGAACAGAAGGTTTGCTGAAACATGTTCATCATCATCATCATCATCATCATCATCATCATCATCATCATCATCCTCTCTCTGTGTGTGTGTGTGTGTGTGTGTGTGTGTGTGTGTGTGTGTGTGTGGTGTAGGAACCTATTCTCATTCTTTCCACATTACTTCTGCTTTAGTTATCTAATGTTCCATGAACATATTCCCTGGGAACACCTGTACTAGAGCCAGTGTGGTATACTGGTTTGAGCATTGGACTATGACTTTGGAAACCAGCACAGAAATCCCAGCTTCACCATGAAAATCCATTGGATGACTTTGGACAAGTCACACTCTTTCAGCATAAAAGGAAGGCAAAGAGAAACCTCCTGTGAACAAATTTTGCTAAGAACACCCCATAATAGGTTGATGTTAGGGTTGAAATTAGTTGGAAATGACTTGAGGGCACACAACAACAGCATACCAAAATTACATGTTATACTGTTCTGTCTCACAGAGCAACTCTCCTGGATCTTTGGATATATGAACTGAGATGTAAACTCATTAGTTCTTCATGTATACATATTTTTATCATCAGTGACATGGGATCTTATTCTTGGTAATATTTTATGACTGAGCAAAACAATCTGGCAGATGTGATGGTATAGCAAGGGATAACCTCCACAGGAGATTTGACTATATGAAATTAGGGGACCCAAAGCTTATTGTTGGGTACATATGTCTGTTCTACATATACTGTGAATTATTAACATATCTTCTGTTCTAAGAAAGCATTGCATCATAAGCAATATTATGACATCTCATAGTCCATCCTCTGTGTTTTGTGGTGCGGCCCACAGTTTAATTTCGACTATGGGTTTTCTTTTCTTTTTTCCAAAATGTATATCAAGTATTAGCATGGAGGGTGAAATGGCTGAGATTGTTTTGCACCTCAATAATACATTTAACTAAGCAAAATTATGTAGCATCTCATAGAGGTCATTGGTCTCAAAGTATGTCTATATGATTGGCATGGTAAATGAGCAACATTTGGTACAATTTTAGTCTCCTACGAATTATATCCTTGGCTTTTCTTTAGACCAATATGAAATGAAGTGATATTTGTGAAATTGCAGTTCTGGCCTACATTTTCAGTCCAGTGATGTGTGCTGTGTTTTCCTTGCTGTTCAATGAATTTTCCTTTTGTTAAATGGGAGGAGTTCTTTTGTTGTTTATGATGATGGTGATGGTTAGGAGGAGGAGGAAGAGGAGGATTAAAGCTAATTGACTCCTGAAAAGTTAAGTCAAAATATTAAACAGTACCTTTTTTTAGAAAGAACGGTAAGTTGTGTATTATTTTGTAAACTGAGATCAGTGTGGCACTTTAATTCAATTGGCAGATGTGCACTATCCAAATATCAGTGTTCAGCTATCAACAATCTACTCGCCAACAGGCCAGAAAAGATAATCTTTGATTTGGCAAGCAGGAATGCTCAGAAAGGGAAAGTGCATTACAGAAACTAAATTAGGCTGCCAGGAAAATTTGGAGTAAATAATTTGGGAGACAATCTCTCCTCTGGTTCTGATTGGCTTTGGCAATTGTTTGTACCCATTTCTCATCACTTTTCTTTCTAAGAATACTGAAGAACTTATTGATGAGTTGTAGGGAGGGAATGAATGCATTGTTTTCTGTTTTCTCCGAATACTTCTATTGTACAGTATTTTCATATTTTTCTTCCTCTCTCTGTTGCAAAACTACTTTGATCATACAGTTACCCTTCCTGACGGCTCAAAAGGAGCTCAAGAACCTTTGTAGTCTCACCTGCCATTCCTCATTCTTCCATTTAGAAAAGCTACCAGCTAATAAGATCCCGATGCTTCATTTCAACTGTAGATTATGTATATTTATATATCTGAAACTAATTGGCTCACTGAAAAGGCAACATCAGATATTCATTTGTCAGGATTTTTAGTGTCCCTTTACATCTGCTCCCTTCCAGTTCGGCACTATTTTCTCAATTTACCTACCTAACCAAAAGTGGTCTCTCTCACATTCTCATCTACTGCAGTGGGAGGTGGAGGGACACCTAAGTATTTGCATTCAGTTTTTTTTATCATGCATTGGAACCTGCTAAAGAAACATTGGATTGTGAAGATGATCTGTTGCAGGGAGAGAATAAAGTTCTGGGATGGATTTATTTGGGACAAAAGAAAAGACTGTGCCTCCTACCTTTTCCATTTCCCTTGATTTGTACACACAGACTTGTTCTGGTGTGCTGGGCTGGCAGAGAAATGTAGACAATAATCAATTTTCCAAAAGAAACTTGAAGGGGAATTCAAGCTTGCCATTTGTGCTATTAATTTTGGAGGTAGGGGCATGCTGCCAGTTGCAAGATAGAAAAAATGCATTTGCATGAGTTCTGGGTCATTTGTAGCATACTCTTGATAGGTAGCAGAAACTGTTTGTTGTCTACTAAAGCTGGATGTAACTTGTGGACACCTCCAATATTAGACAAACTGGAGAATGGAATAAATGCTTAGAAGAAAGTATAAGTGAAAAGATGTTATGTTTACATCACAGATAACCTCCCCATGCCAAGTAGGAAAATTCATAATGAATTCAAAACCACAAGTGAAAAGGCTAATTTATTTGGGGGCACTCAGTCTCATGTGAAGTATTTTCTAACATGGATGAATACAACAGAAGGGTGTGTGACTCATCATCAATACACACATTCACATATATTTCTGCATACACCGCAGTAGGAGTGGTTTAAGGTCCCTTGACAGAAACTCTTTTTGCCAGCAAAGTAAAATAAAGAAAAGCTATTTTAAGTGTTGCTATTGTTAATGATTATGTATGAATGAGGCAGAATTTTACAGCTATGGCTGGAAACAGACGGGGAAAATAAAACAGCTTCCAATCACTTTGGGGATGTAGTGTTTTGATGACACATACCCCCAAAACAGCTGGGAGCCACTCCAAGGCCACCTAAGGTGGTCTGAAGCCACCAACAAAACGAACAGATTTAATCCGCTGGCTACCCATTTGGGACCATGGTGATGGCCCACTTCAGGAGACTGCTCCTTCTGGGCCATCTGCTTTGGCCCTATGTTGTACTAATAGAAAAACAAATGGAGAATTAGAAAGGGTGATTTTGCACACTGAATACTGCTGTGTTTACTTACAAAAGGGAGTCCTGTTTCTTGGCCAGGAACTTCTCTGAGAGAACGTCTGTTGAATAAGCTGCTCAGTTTCACTCAAGAAAGGAAGAGTACACTAGAGTAGAGTCCAGAAAAATAGTAAATCAGACTCAATCACACTAAGCATCATCAGTTACAAACAGGGAAATTTCAAAATTAAAGATCAAACAATGTTCCTCCTGGCTCAGGTGTGGAATATTGAGTCCTAGGTCATCTTCTGAGCAGAGCCTTACTGTCATAGAGAACTTATGCACAAAGAAGTATGTACTTAATGAGGAGACCTCATTTAGGATGTCAGTTTAAGGGCTTCATGTTTAGCCTGAGTCTTTATTCCCCTCTCCTTTTGTACACTAAGATATACTCCAAGGACTTCATCTAGGGCAGAGCATTGGTATTTCACCTGACAGATAGAGCTACTTGCACAAGACAGCTGAGACTAGAGTCTATAAAATTCACAGAGTCATTGTTCCAAGGCTCTCCATCCTGCCTTGAGGACCTCTCTAGTGATGGCATGACAAAGACCACACTCTAGAACCTTTATTTCTTACATTTGATCTTCTTTATACATGAGGGTTTTACATGTGATTTCCTACCTCTGCATATGAAGTCTTTCCATTTAGGAGCAGTTCTCACAACAAGTTTTCATTTAGAGCCCCACAGTCAGTAAAAATGAAAGCCTGCACTAGGAGACTATATTATTCCAGGAGGAACATCTCAGGTGCACTTTAACAATTATGTGGAAGAGGGAATTTCAGTAGGTGTAGTTCGTCATGCAGCTACACCTGCTGAAATAATCCCCCCCCCCAATATAACTATCACAAGCACAGGAGCCCTGCCCTGATTTGCAATGGGCCCATGCCAGTTACTTCTTCTTAGGGAGGTAAGCCTTAAAACTTTAATCTTAAACATACCAGAGAACAAGCCCCATTAATTACAGTGGGTGTTACGTCTGGTAAACATGCATAGAATTGCATGCCATTTGGCCTGAACATTTGTCATTGTTAAACAAAGACTTAATTTTCATAGCCTTCTTTTCACAAATAGCAATCCTTTTCCATATACTCATAGTGACTGAAGCACTGCGGCATTTCTGTTATAAATTACTGCACTGTATTAGTTCTTGGATTGTGTTATTTCATGCTGTAGACAGAACAACCCGCAGCAGCATTAATCTAGGAGGATTCAGCCAACTTTGCCTTTGTCCCAGAATGTGGAATTTAATTTAATATTGCCTTCAACAAATGTGCCAAATTAGTTGTTTCAGCTGGAACTAGTGGTTGTAAATAGTTAGGGCTGCCATGTCCCAGGGTTTTGTGAGGGCTTCTAATTACCAAGCACTGCCACCAATGTGAGGACTTCTTATCTCACCATAGTGGCATAAAATTTGGGGACCTCTCAGATGCCCTAGTGGTTCTTGTGTCAGACTTTATTCATCTCTCCTCACTGGAAACTACCATCCTTGAATATGTGTTGTCCCTACAGACACCATGTGTCTGAACTCAAGCTTTTCCATAACCTGCACGCAGCATTCTCAGAAGTATATAATTTTTCAAATCCTAATTAAACAGAAATTCAATATAAAATTAACAGTTATTTAAAACATCAAAAACTTGAGTGACACTAACTTTGTTTCACATCTCTCACTGACATTCTTAATTTTGACATTCATCTCATTATCACTCCTTGAACTCTAACTCAAATTCTAACCAACAGACCTGAGTCTAACTAATCTCTGATGCTGACCTCCTCCTAGCTTTCTAAATATCCCTTCTAAGATTTAGCCAAGCACCAGTCACTCCCAACATTCTGTACTCTCACCACGTGATAGAACACATAATGTACACTTATTATACATTACACAGTATTCAAAGGAATCTTGTAGCAGCTTTGAGACTATGGAGAGAAGCAGACAGCCTTCCAGGAGTGGCCAGAGGCCACTTCAGCTGTGGTCAGGCTGGGACTGCGGTGATCACATGGCCCACTTCCAAAGAAGGCCGCTGCCATGGTTCCAAGCCAGCCACCATCCGGGAAGATTATTTCCACTCTTTTTGGATCCAGTCCAAAGAACCAGATGACAGTGCCAGAAAAGCTTCAGGCCTGTTTGGGGTGTGCATCATCTGCACCCCATGACCCTGTGGTGGACACAAGCCACTTTATTTGGCCCATGCATTTCAGGCCTAAGTGAGTGAAAGATGTTGTAGCATAAGCTTTTCTAGAGCTGGTCTACTTCCTCAGATGCATGGAATGCATTCGTTCACTCCATGTGTCTGAAGTAGTAAACCAAGTCCACAAAAGCTTATGCTACAAGATCTTTCACTCATTCTCAGTGGTTCATACTGATATTCCAGACTATGGCGCGGGACAGACAGCCCAAAAAGGGTGGCCTGCCAGCGGCCTAATTTGCTCTGGAGGGAAGCCTCTACTGCCAAACCGTGGCTTCCCTCTGCAGGAAAAAGAACCCAGAAAAACCAGGTGCCAAAGGTGCAATGTAACAAATGGTGTTGTGCAGTCCCTAACACTAAAATCGGCACCAGCATTGTGCTTTTGCATGATCTTTACCGTGTCTATGTCTCTGAATTCTATACATTACACTAATAATAATAATAATAATAATTTTTATTTATATTTCCCGCCTGTCCCTGCGGATCGAGGCAGGATTACAACAATAAAACATTTCCATATAAAATAGCCATACCTTATGGAATAAACAACTTTTTTTTTTTTACTTAAATCCACAACATCACAATAATCTCAATCTGTATGTGCTTTCTCATGATAACCCTATTAATTTCATGGGGTTGTCTTAGCAAGAGGTGGTTTTGTCACTTCCTTGCTCTGAAATGTAGCCTAACAACTTTGCTAGGGACAGTGAAACAGTTTCTGATAGGGACTTTCTATCAGTCCCAAGGCATCTTCAAAGACTCTGGGGATCTCTTAATCTCTCTTGTATCTTGTGGCACTGTGTTTTATAACCTCCCATCTTCGAAGCATCTGGAAGCTTCCACATTTCTTCCCAAACTGGCCATCTTCATTGAGCAATTGTGTCATGTTTGGAATCTGCTGATCCTCAATAAATGTAACCAAAAACCATAACATCATTAACCCTTTGTTCACCTTGAGAAGAGACTATACTTCTTAACTGTTTTACCTAGATAATGGGGAAGCCCATTATCAAAATATGTGTTGTCTACATATGGTTATGAATGCTCTGCTTTCTGGAACATTGGAGAAGGACCATTTTCCTCTGTTTTGTTATGTTATACAAAACCTATTTAATGAAGACTAATAATAATCATGACCTTAATTCTTTGAGGAACTCTTTTGGGTCATTTGTTCTCAACACATTCTTTTAAAAGGAGTGATGTCCAAGGTCTTGCATTCATAATTCTGCATCTGTTAAGATTTTGTATGTTTATGTGTAGAAATGAATTTTTCTGTTAATTTAATTAGTATATGAAATACATGGAATACCTGTTAAAGTAGGGAGCTTCTAAGCTCGACTTAAGTATTTGCAGGTAACAGTATATAGGAAATGGCTATCTATCTGATGTGCAGCTCTTGGGATACACTAATATTGGTATCCAGCTATTAATATTAGTAGTAATATCTAACAGAGAATTAAGCCCTCTGGGTATCTGTCTCTATGTTGCATGAAATATTTGTGTTGTAGTATTTGATATCTGTATTGTCTATTTCATTAGCTTTCTTACATTGTTTTGTAATTGTAACTGTTACACCTCCATGATGTCAAATGCAACTGTCTTGTGACTTTACACCCCCACGCTCAACTTTTGGTTCTGAAATTTCAGGGAATGGGAAGCTGCTTACCTAGCAACCATAGGGGTAGTAGATAGAAAAGAAAACAAAAGTTTGTTTACATTAAGTAGCTACATAAAAGAAGCCATTTTACCAGAGAGAGCTTACATGATTGCCTGCTCAGCCCTCTCTTCTACACAATTATTAAAGCTTCAGGAGTCCTGTCCTCTTCATGGATGTGGGCACCCTGCATGCATAATGACAGATAAATGATAATTGTCATCAGTATTGGCTGCTCAGTTTGCTTTGGAGCAGAAAACCCATTTTTCCTTAGTGTTTGTGTTTTTTGACACTTGTCATCCTGTGTCCAATATGTTTATATTTATATTTACAGTTTAAGAAATTTATATCCCTCACGTTAATGAGGAAAAAAGGAGAGGTGCTTAGCATGATTTATGTTATTTAAAAATAATAAAAAAAGACTTATTAAAATTGCCAAAAAATTAACAGGAAATCTTTTTGTTATTTTAATAATATTTTTTGTACTGAGTGCTTCTTCCTTGGCAGGATGCTTGAGCATGTGGAGGCTGAATAAAAACCATCTGTAGAAGAGCTGATCGTCCCTTCCTAGACTTTTCACAAGAAGAAAAGAAAAATAATCCTATTTCTAATTTTAAATAAATAACAGTTGTAATAATGCTGTCTCTTCCCTGCACAGTTAGTCATAATATAGTCAGGTTATATTTGATCAGGTTAAGGTGGCTGCATTGAATTTTAACTGCACAGTAGATGGAGGGCTTGATCATTTTCCATTCAAAATGTTATAGACCACTCTTTTTTCTAAGCCCTGCAACTCTGATATATCAAAGAGGAAGCATCTTTGACAATAAAATCTCAAACTGGCCCCTTCTCTCTTTTTCCTGCTTAAAAAAAAAATTAATGAAAAGTTTTGATTAGCAAAAAAGTTTGAAAAAATGTAGGGAGATTCTTGCTGAACTGCATCTTTCCTTAAAGATATAAAGGAGTCTGTATATGAATGCTGCATACTAATTCACCTATAAATACATATAATATGATTCTCATTTAATAAATGAAACATTAAATATCAAATGTGTTATTGTGTTTCTGAAAGATAATTATTTATTTTGCTAGAACTGAAATGTGCATACTGTTATACTGTTGTAACTTTTGTGATTTCATCCATGTGCAAAGTTTCTCCATTCAGAATGCAACTATTCCAGGACTGTTTGTAATGGTTTGTAATGATTCCAGTTGTTATGGTGAAAAGCTTCCTTGTATGGGATTGGCTGCTCTTCAAATGACAAAGACAAAGTCCACAAGGCTATAATCAAAATCTTCCCCATCTGATGTAATCTTTTAGAGGTTATGCTCTACTGGCAAGGCTTTTGAAAATCCAGGCTCACCTCCACATTCCAATAAGACAGTAAAATAGGATTTTGTGGAAGACACTGGAATTACTGATTAAAAATTTGGGTTAAGTGTTGGATTAGGGCACTGGGAGACTAGGATTTGAATTACAGCCCAACCACTGTGTTAACATGGGCAGGTCACACTCTCTCAGCCTCATATGAAGGCAACAACACCCCCCCCCCCCGAACAAATCGTTAAAAAGAAAATCCTGGTAGGTTTGTCTTAGGGACTCCATAAACTGAAAATGA
This sequence comes from Sceloporus undulatus, assembly GCF_019175285.1. NCBI lineage: Eukaryota > Metazoa > Chordata > Lepidosauria > Squamata > Phrynosomatidae > Sceloporus > Sceloporus undulatus. Next base: position 117,497,519 of record NC_056523.1, on the reverse strand, counting down.
CTTGCAGACACACAACAATTTCCAAATACAATATATTTGAAACTGGAGTACTTTTTTAGTGATATAATGATATAATGCAACATAGTTTTACTCTTTTAATCTATTTTCTTTTTGACATTATATCAATATGTTTTTACTTCAAAAATCTTTCCAAAATAACATTTCTTCTCCTATTGAATGGATTTTATTGGGGGCTAATTTTTGCAGCACTGGTATGAAAATCTTCAGAGTCAGAATGGGTCAGTACTGTGAGAAATGAAGAGGTTTAGTGGCGAGGGGGGGGGAGAGAGAGAGTCCATTTAAGTTCAGTTCAGAGCAGTTCAGATCCATTCTGAGAGGTGACAGTTGGAATTCAGGACAGTGTACCATAGCAGGATTCATAATTTTGTTAATGGTGAAGAACTTTAATAGTACAAAAGGGAAAGATTAAGAAAAGCAAGAAACAGTTAAGGCTTGAAAGAGTTCAGTGGGGGAACTGAATAACAAATAACTTGTAACTATTAAAGTACTGTAACTACTGTAACCATACAATTTGTGAAACAATCTGGAAAAAGATACAGTCTTAACACATGCTTGTAAATAAAGTTAAAGTTCACTTGTTTCAAAAAAGAGTATTGACTGAATGAATTTACAAGAATAACAGAGATGATCACATGTGCCTTATCCCATCTTTTCTCCCATGGGATGCATGCACATTTAACTGTCAGTGACAGATCTTACCACATTCTCCTGTGGCCAGATGTATGCAGCCCATATGTAACCCATGCTTTGGTAGGACCATGTGGCACACTGATCTGAAAATGACATGGATGTGGCCACTAGGAGGAACTGGAGCTGAGGTTGCTACAGTTCAAGTGGCAAGTGCATGAGCCAGCACTTGGTGATCTATGCATCATGGGAAGTCTGGATGCAACATGCAAGTAGGTGAAGTCAGCCAGCAGTGCATCATGGGCAATGTTATGATGCAACAGGGACTGGGTATGAAACCAGCAAGGTTTCATTGTTGGCATGGCTGTCACATGACTTCACAAGAAGCCCACCTATAAAAGGGAGAAGATGAATAGCTCCATTGTTGGGTTGTTGTGGTCGGTGGTTGGTGAAGCACTTTGGTAGTTTGTTTGTGGAGAGTATTCAGGATGGCTGTCTGATACTCTGTATTATATTTGTATATAGTTTATGAAACAAAGAGTAACGTCGTCATGTTGAGTGAACCCTGTTGTTTAAGGTCCATTCCTGCAAGCCAGGAGCTCAAGGCTGAAGCTTGTGTGGGAGGAAATTTTTCCTTGCAGCTCGAAGCCTTTGCAAACTTCTCACAGAGAACTAAAAGATAGCATTTGGACATTGGCAGGAAGACTGTCTTGGTCACAGATTTATCTGTTTCGAGCTTTTCTATGTCACCTGAAGTATTTGTTTAGAAATCTGTCAAATTAATTATGAAATATGAGGTATAGTAATCCAAATCCTTCCTTTCTTAAAACTGCAACTGCAGACATTTGATTTTTGCTTAATTTAGTTGATAAATTTAAGAGGTTTGACTGTTTTTGTAAATAGCTATCCTTGTCTAATTTCTTTATTATGTAGTTCTTTTCCATCTTGTAATCAGTAAATTGTTGGTGGGCCAAATAAACAAAATTGATTTCTCATCCCTTTAGATCATGTCTATCTCTGTGTTGTATGTAGGGTGGATCATATGTGTTTCATTAGACAGGTTTCTTGGTTCGATCCCTGGCATCTCCAGTTAAAGAAAATGTGTAGCAAGTGTATTGAAATACTGCTGCCTGAAACAGCTGGTTGCCATCCAGTGTAAACAATACTGTCAGAGGGATAAATAATATGGTTTACCATAAGACAGTTTTGTACAACCCTTATTTCGCTAGTCATAATCTCATACCCTTTGTGCCTACTACTGGTTACATTTTTCTGCTCTCACATTTTTCAGTGCATCCACCGCAAATTCACAAAAACAATTTCAAAAGACACTTGCATTCTATACCATATTTTAAAAGCCTAGTTATAGCAATGAAATTAACATTCTAAACTAGCGCTGGCCAAACATGATAGATCTGTTTACACATTACTAAGTAGACCAGCATGTGAGTAGAAATATACTTTTTTTTCAGTGCAAGGAAGTGAATATGGCACCCACACTCAGATGCTTCCCAATGAACTTCCAATTATATGAAGCAATTCTTTTAAGCAATTTATATGTTCTGAACATTGGCTGGGTATTTAGATTCCTCGCCAAGCTGATACACATGCAGAGGTATGCTCACACACATGGATTTCCTTTGCTTAGCTAGGTGAATACCCAGCTAATGACAGAGTAGACAGGAAAAATGTGAATATCTCTGCCTAACATGTACCAATCAATATTTTGTTGAGTTTCTCCATATTCCACCTACATTGTATTTCTATTCTTACTTTGTGCCATGCTTTAGGAGTTAAAAGTCCCCTCCCTTGAGTTGAGAATTACATACACATATTTTTTTTTCTAATTTAAGCATATATTTCCACAATTCCTTAATTAATGCAACTGTTCTCATTGCATATTTTCCCCATTTTGGTTCTTCACATTTTAAAAAATGCACATTGTCATATATGGATTTTTATTTCTCAGGATTTTTATTTGTAAATCTTGCAGATATGTAGACACTCAAGGTGAAGTGTGCATTTTCGTGCAACAAATTTTGGGTTGTGCAAAAATTCTACTTTTGGCAAGACCATTGACTCTAACAAAATTTATTTCATCCAAGAAATACAAGTGTTTGGATAAAATATACATTTCTCATGAAGTAGGCATTTTGTACCTTTGTACAAATTACTGAGATTGTGAAAAGGAATAGAAAATATACATCTGTGTTAAATATAACATGCACACCAAAATATAAACAAATGTCATTGTCATTAAGTTCAAAAACTTTAATTTTGAATATATATTTCTCCAACTATTGGAATCACTAGATGATACTATATGTGGTTGTCTCTCACACTATCCACAAATTCCAGAACAGATTAGGAGGCACAAGGATCCACCCTATTTTATAAAATTTCCTATTTCTGAATACTGTCTTTAACATTTGTTGCTCTGCTGAAAAACAAGGGAACAACATATTTGAAATAACTAATTTTAAAGGAACAGTTATATAATAATAAAAAAGTAATTGTCACTGAAATACTTAGATCTAAAGCTTTCATTAATCTAATAAAGCATAAGGAAGTACTCCAGCCTTTTCTCAGCTCCTTTTTGTTGCAATCAGGCAACTTTATCACGATGTAGGTGAAACATACGTGAAACTAGCAAGCCATTTATCATCAGCACATTAGGTGGGTGCAGAATGTAAAAAAGATTCATATAGTTCATAACTGATACACTTGAGAAAGGAAAAAAAGTATTTTCAGCTGATAGTTTTTATGTATAATGTTTATGTAAATGTATATTAATATAGAAACACACATGCCTGTGGCTGATTCATATTAATAAATGGTATCATCCACTAGACTTTCTCATTAAATAATGTGTCTTTTTCTCCATTTCTGTTTGCTGCATACATTGCTTGGTATTATCCTTCTAATACAAAGAAATGATATAAGCATATGTAAAACTATTCTTTGTGTTGTGGTATAATAGTTTCTGTTGTATTATACACCTGAACTGAAGTACATATCAAATATGAATTTTCTCTGTACAAACTGTTCAGATACTTACTAGAGGCCCTTTGTTTAGTCTTTTGTGTTCTCGTCTATTATTTGATCAGAGTGTAATTTTAATCATACTCATGAGGAATTCCATTCAATACACTTGTATTAAATGTAACTTCAATATGTCATTTACAAATAGTGATTTTGTAACTTCAGACTAAATCACAATCCTAAATACATTCTGAAAAGGTACCACAAAATTTTAAAATAAATAAGCGTACTTACCTACATTTATACTTACATGGAAGTACAAATAACATTAATATTCCCAATCTTCCTATAGAATAAAGTATTTGTGTCTACAGTTATGTCTGCCCGTCTTCTCTAGAGCTGCTTCAGTAACCCAGTCAGGAATGTTGCTGTATCAATGGTGAAAGGGACAGAAAGATTAATGTATCCTGTATGTATTATTTCTCTTCCAAGTGTTTTCTCCTTTAAAATGATATTGGAGAAAACCATCATCATGCAAGCATGTGTGTATTTGTAAGAGCAGTACCAGGGACATAGTCAGGATTTTGGGAAGGGGGGTCCAGACTAAGTAGCACCATTATAATGGGGCTTGGGTGTGGCGGCGCGGCAGCACACACCATTTATTGTTTCTAACGGAAGGGGGGGTCCGACCCCCCCCAACCCCCCCCCCCCACCTTGGCTACATCCCTTCAGTAGCGAACAGACAATTTGCTCTGTCTTCATCTAACACACACATTTAGAAATCCCAGCTTCTAAATACCATAAAGGCATCATATCACCTCTGATCTTGGAGATTAAGTATGGTCAGCTCTGATTAGTTCTTGGATGGGAGACAGCCAATGATATCAAATGTTGTAGGGCATATTTCAAAGGATGTAACTGGCACAACTACCTTTGAGCATTTCTTGCCTAAGAAAACCCTATGAAATTCATGGGGTCAGCATACATTGACAAGCTTCTTGAAGGCACATTTACACACAGCATATTAATTTTTGATAATCCATACTGTTCATTCAAAAGGATGGTTTAGAATTTAGGATACAGTGGTACTATCTACACCAAGAATTAGATTTCTCTAGACAACAACAGGATATACTTAATAAGAAGTTGTCCTTATTAATGAGCAAATTGTCATTTTGATAAGGGGGAAGGTGAAGATGGGACCTGTGTGTTGAACAGCTCTTTTGCATTGCATCATATCACATCTTTCTCTCTGTGAATGTTACTATGCCATTTTGACAGGCAGGGGGTTTCTAGCCACCCCTTTTAGTGCCAGATTGGGACGATGGCAACTGCATGCTGAGGCCCCGATCTCGCCTTTCTGTGGTGAAAAAAGGAGCCACAAAAAGTAGCTCCTTTATGTGCTACAGAAAGGACGCCACAGCCACTGCCACTCCTTTGGCACTCCTTTGGTGCTGCATCATCTAGACGCAGTGCCAGAGGAGCGCCATGACATTGCTCACCGTGTGCTGTGGCATGCGGCATCACAGCAGCCTGGGGGCAGAGTTGGGGCATGCATTGTGTGATTGTCATGCCCCAACTCCACCCCCAGGCCAGCCTTAATGGCCGTTCTGTACAGCCTGTCAGTTTACTCAGTCACAAAGTACCTTTCTGCATTCACACACTGATTCAGGACTTCCATAAAGAAAGAGGAAGACTGAAAGGTAGAGCTGGGCATCATTGACATAGTTGTGAGATTCAGCATGCCAGCTGACCTCCCGCAATGACTTCATGTAGATGTAAAAAAGCATAGAGACAATACTGAACCTTGCAAAACCTCAGAGGGTAGCAGCTATGAAGCTAACTGCTGCTGTCCAGTACTGTTTTGTGGAAACAGTAAGCCAGAAAGGACTGTAGCCAATTCAAAACCATGCTCCTAGCCTCGTATCAACCAAACCAAACCCAGAAAGATACCACAGTTAATAGTATTAAATGTTGTTAAGACATAGAGCAGAACTAATAGAGACATACTTCCCTGTCCATTTCCTGATGTAAGTTATTTATCAAGGTGACCCCATAATTGGGCATGAACCCAGATTGGAATGGATCCAAATAACCAGTTTCATCCAAGAAAGCCTGTGGGTGTGCCACTACCACTCACTCTAAGACCTTATTTTGAAAAAGAAAATTAGAAACTAGAGCTATTATAATTACTTCTTCTGGAACAGAGACCTCATTCAAAGTAGCACTTACAGACTCCAGCCACTTAGCCAGACCTTATCTGGCAACTCTAGTCATCCAGGAAGAACATAAATCTGGTGGGCAAGAGCTTGGCCTCACCTCTCCATGTAAAATATCCACATCATCATGTTGGAGAAACTGAAATATATCCATCAAAATTTGGGAAATCATCCCTCAGTTACCTTCCTTGAATATCCCTTCAATATGGAGTCAACATTGGAATGCATCTGAGTGATTTTATTCAAAGTACTTTTGCAACATTATTATGACAGGCACTTAATTTCTTTTCATCCATCTCTCTCTCTAGACATACATACACACATACATACAGATAAATATATGAGAAAAATGTACTGGGTTGTGAATTCATAGTGTCTAATATAACACTAAGAGGAACGATATTTCTATTCTTGCATCCCATTGTCAATGAGTGGCTGTACAACAAAATCTCAATATTTAAGTGTTTTCAGGCTAGGTAATCTTCCTTGTGCCCTGCCACTCATCTATTCCCTGCCCCCCATTCAGTTTTGATGTTCACAGCTAAAAAAGAGATGTTAGCTTTCTGGAGACCTAGACATTTTTATTTCTATGAAATATCACCATCACAAAAATATTAAAAGAAACTGAGCTTCCCCCCAATTTTATAAATTTTAGCATATATTAATATGATTAAAGGAATACAAAACCTGAATGTAATGTAGGTTATATATAACTGAGTGAAGATCAAGTTCAGCAAATTGCAAATACAGTTGGTCTGCCTTAGACATGGATTCTGCATCCATGGATTCAACCGTCCTCAGCTTCAAAACAAATTCCATAAAGTAAACATTGATTGTGCCATTTTATATAAGGAACACCATTTTACTATGTCATTGTACACAATGGGACTTGAGTATCCATGCATTTTGGTATTCATGGGGGGGGGGGGTATTCCCAGTGGATACAAAGAGGCCACTGTAGCCTATGATGTCAAATTATAGTTTGGTTTATAGTCCTAAAATAACAAGGATCTTGTTTAACATATTTTAGAGATAAATTTCTGGTCTAAGTTGAAACTTTATATGAAATGTCATTTCTATAAATCTATGTATTTGTGTCCAATTTTTTTTCATCTTTGTACAGATCCACCAAACATGGATCCATGTTCCTATTGTTGATTGACACTTCCAACAGTTTTTTTACTTCAAATTATAGATCTTTGCCATTTTAGTAGGAGTCAAATACCATCTTTGTTACATTTTGAAATAGTTTTCTTTCAGTGCTTGTGACTTAGTAAACTTTTTAGTTTTTGTTCTTGCATACTTCCAACTGTTAAGATTAATGATTTTTCCACAATCAGTTGCCCATTTAATCATTCCTTCCGATATTGGACTTTCCTCATGTTCTAATTCTTGTAGTACTCTACAAATTTTTGCTGTTTTTTTTTTTTTTTTGCTTCCTTTGCATGTCAGTGCTTTATCTAATTTTTCTTGTTCTTCACCAAAATCTTGCAATTTAAGATCCATTTTGAATCTCTCATTTAACTGTATGTACAGTTAAACAAGATTCCCTCATCAGTTGAAAAGAAGTATGGACAAATACTACTATATGTAATAACAGCTGCAAGAATCATAATTGCACAAAAATGGAAAAACAAAGATATTCCGAGTTTAGATGACTGGCTAATAAAGGTATTGGAAATGAGAGAAATGGATAAATTGACAGCTCTTTTGAATAATAAAGATGTTAAGATAACAGAAGAAGAATGGTCACCTATAACTAATATTTGTACCTAGAAATGGGCTGAGAGATAGAAAGCAGAAACAGAAATAGTAAATAGCTTTACTTTGACACTAAGGCTATTTTTGGTAAAAGGAAAAGTATGGGGAGAAGTTGATATATTTTATGGAGCACATTACTTTAAATGATATGATTAATAGTTGATTTTACAATTTCTTTTTTAGGTTGGAGAATAAGACAAAAAGCTGATGTATAGACAGGACCAGATATCAGGATGACTAGAGGAAGTAATTAAATATGATTTAATAAGGAAGATGGTGTAAGAGTAATATAGAGATAAATGTTGAATAGAGACAGGTAATGTAGAGATGTATGATAAAATATAATACACATAGAGTTGGAGAAGAAGAAAGACAGATTACAATATATGGAAGACAATCTTATGTTTGTTGGATTACAGAAAAAATGTTCTTTTATATATATATTTTTAATAGTGATTGTATATATACAAAAATAACAAGGATATAAACTAAGAACTCATAAGCAGAAGAAAACAGGATGAACATTAGAATTATAACCCTATTCCATGTCTAATATTAGGGTACTACTAGTTTTCAAACTAGATTTTATCAATATTTACAAAGCTTTAATTTTCAAAATAATTTCCAGAAAATTCTAAAGTTGTGCCATTTCCTCCTTTGATAAAAGAGATAATGAAAATATAACAATATCCTAAATGAATTCCAGGGGAAAAGCTTTAAAAATAAATAAGAGTGAGTGGTTCAAAGAAAAAAAAGACCTACACAAACACAATTTTTATATGTACGCTTTCTCACTCTAATAGATGCAGGCTCCATGGAACTAAAACACAAAGCAGAACTCAGATGGCTGTCTCACTGAATTCTTTTTTGTAATAGTTTAATTCAATTGGTCACATCAGGGAGATCCTGTATTCATGAATGTCTGTGTTTAGGCTGCATGTTACCTCTGTGACTGATAATGTTTGTTTTGTGTTTTCCTTTTCAATAACTCTTCACTTTATGCAGTATGTGCCCTCAAACAGGAGTGGGTGTAAGGATACCCAGCATAATGGAATGGGCCAGGTTTAATTCCCTTAATCACTTGGTCAGGGCAACAGAATTAACTATCCACATCTGTTCACTTCAGAATGCATATGTCTAGTTCTCTCTATTATATAACAAATGAGTGCAAGACCATTATGCTGTTCCTAGCTTGCCTTTTCCTAGAATACAGAATCAATTCACAAAGCCCCAAAAGGCAACTACAGACTTACTGTGACTTGATGCAAGGCTGATTCTGAGATAGAATTACTGCAATTATATTGTAAAGCCACCTTTAGATCAGAAGTCAAGGGGAAAGGTTTTTTTTCAGCCAATATAATACACAAGGTTCTCAGTTAGGTGTTTATCAACAACAACTTCAGAAGACTCAGTTTATGACACAAAAGGCTGTGGTTAAGAGAAAATGATAAAGAAAAAAAACACACGAAATAAACATTTTTAAAAACACTTTAACCAACTTCAGGTAGATAGACACTGCCACTCCAATCCCTGTGGGACTGTAACCAGTTTAAATTACTGGAACAGACTCAAAAAAGGGTATTTAAAATAAAGGTAGGCTTGGTTGAGCATTTCATACTGGGAGGGAGTGCATTTCAATTTCTAGATGAAGACAATTTCCAAGATAACTGAAAGAATTCTGCCTCCTCCATGTATTCAGTAAGCTAACTATGGTTTAGAAATTTTTACTAGAGCAAAGACATTGAGGAACAATTTACAACCCATATGCCATTTAGCAACTCTGTTGTGTTTTTCTTTCAGGAAAACACAAGTGGATCCAGGCTGAAGCTGCAATCATGTATCCACTTACTAAAGAGTAAGCTTTCATGCATTCAGTGAATTTAATTCAGAGTGAGTATGCATTCTCTCACTGACTGCAACTTAAGACCTGAACAGACAGGCCAAAATAAAGCTGCTTTGGGTCACTTTGGAAGTATGCTGTTTAAATTATGCATGCGCCCTAAGAGGCCGGAAGCCATGCGAAAGCCGTGCTCCAGTCCTAAGAATTGGAGCACAGCTTTGGCGCAGCTTCTGGCCTCTTAAGATGTGTGTGTCATTTAAATAGCATACCTCCAAAGTGACCCGAAGCAGCTTTATTTTGGCCGGTCTGTTCGGCCCTGTTACACTAAGGCTGCATCTGCACTGCAGAATTAATGCAGTGTGACACCGTTTTAACTACCATTGCAAAATGCTATGAAATTCTGGGATCTGAAGTTTTGTGAGATGTTTCACCTTCTCTGACAGAGAGCTCTGGTGCCACAATAAACTACAAACCCCAGGATTCCATAGGATGGAACCATGACAGTTAAAGTGTTGTAAAAATGCATTAATTCGAAAGTGCACGTGAGATCTTAGTTTCTCTTGAAAATAAGTCCAATCTTTATCATAAGTAACTTTTCACATTAATTTTAGTATAACTTAAATTAATATGGGCCCAAATGAAATATACATTACATGAATTCATCTGCAAATAGTTGTGTATCCCTCAGAACTCTGTTTGATTTATAACTCTATCTGGGTGTGTATTTGAGTGTGTTTGGGTGTGTGTGCGTATATACATGTATTACAGTATGACACGGCACATAGTGCATTGCAAATTCCCTGATTTTGATTGGGTCACATGCTTATGCACAAAAAGAAAAATTTGGAACACAGTGTTACTTAAGTGAAAAATAAAATAATAAAATAAAAACATTTTTGTTTTATTAAATTAAAAACATTTTTGAGAAATTTGCACTGAGATGTTGCAGATCGGTCACGTAACAAATCATAGGATTTTATCACATGGGGCCAACAGTCTCCCCAAGGAGCTCCGTCTCATGACATATTTCCCTTGAGCTACAGTTTCTATACTCTAGAGAAAACTTTTTTTTAAAAATAAAAGCTAAAAATTCAGAAATGTGGCTTTGTTCAGGTAAGACTAAAAATGTGTAAGGATGATTAGTCAAAATAAACTGACTATAAAAAGAAGGCATAAATTAGGATTAGTCAAATTTGCAGGGCATGGAGTTAGCAAATATGAAAAGTAATCCAGTTTCAAGGCAGGGTACTTACTATAGAATCAATAGATGAATAGACAACACTTCAAGAAGGGTCATTTCAACAAAAACACAGAGCCTGCTGGGCTCCTTAAATATTCTGATAACATGCTTGGATGTGTCTGATAATGCTCCCACCTTGTCCTTTACAAAGAGGGTGTGATGGATTTAAATATTGTGGTTGCAGTGAAACATAGCAACAGTTGTGATAAATTTCTAAGTGAGTATTTCCTCAGCTCATTCCTAAAAAAAAGGATTCAACCTTATGTACTTGTTGAATTACGGTTCCCTTGTTTCAAGTTGCCTATTTTTTTCATACTCACACAGAAAGCTGAATTAGACTCAGATGAAGAAGACATGAAAATTGAGAGGAGGAACACCAACAATGTAAGATACACAGATGACACTATTCTGCTAGCAGAAAATAACCACACACACAAACTTGTTTAACTCCTCATACATTGATCCATTTCTAATTTCAGTGCTTTAAAATAACTAATGACTTTATATGTAAGATTGCTATAAAAATTATTAAGTTTTTTTAAAAGATCCATACGGTAGGTTTGGCAAAGAAACTACTTCCTGTCTTTTCCAAAATACCCATCTGGAGAGAAGATCAGTAAGTATAATTCCCTGTCACTGGAGTGATAGAATAATATAATGCTTCTCCTTTGTAAACATCCAAACAGTAAAACAATTTCCATTTGTTCTGTGTTCTGAATAGTGCCATCTTGTGTAAGGCAATCCTTAACAATAACCACTAGGTAAACCTCTTCCTTGTAGTAATGGTTTTTCTTATTGTTGTTAGTGTGTAAATTGCTAGTCATTTCTGAGTTATGGTGATCCAAAGGCAAACTTATCATAGTATTTTCTTGGGAAGATTTGTTCAAAGGGGAGTTTCCATTTATTTCCTTTGGGTTAAATGTGACTTGCCTAAAATGGTGGGAAGGAGTTTTGCCATTTATTTCTGAAGCCTATCACTGCTAGTTCCTCTACTGCCACTGATTTCATAGAATCATAGAATCATAGAATCGTAGAGTTGGAAGAGACCACTAGGGCCAGATTTCTTGCTTTTGATACCAGCTTTACTTGAATATGTGGGGATTACTTACTGGAACTGGGGGGGGGGCATCAAACAATCGCTCCCACTATTGCCCTATCAGTCAGACTAAGCGGCTGTACAGACCATCCAAAAGGCTGGTATGGGGTGGAGTGGGTACATGGTGACCACATGCCACATGCCCCGACTCCACCCCCAAACTGCTGGGAAGCTGCCAGCCAGACCAGATAGCGGGTGGATCCACTGTGTTTCTTTGGCACCGTGTTTAGACACACGGTGCCAAAGAAATGCAGTAAAAATGATGCTGTTGTGGCAGGGGTGACTTTTTTCCACTCCCAAAAGAAGCAGCATTTTGCTGCTTCTTTTGGGAGGTGTAAGAATGCCAGATCAGAGTCATGGCGTGTCGTTGCTCTGGCCCTGATCTGATGAGCAAAGGGGCAGTAACAAGCCGCTCCAAAGAGGCCATCACTCCAGCTCCTAAGTTTTCATTACAGTACAGGGAAGATTTGGTTCTTGGTGGGGTTGCTTTTTCAAAAACCTCTGTAGTGATTTGCTACCATATTTTGGTGGAAAGTAATTTGAACAAGAGAACATGCCACCAACATTTGACAACAGCTTTGTTTGCTTCTCAAGGGTTTTGAAAATGTTTGGGTGACTTGAGAGGCCATCCCCCCCCCAATAAAAAGAACTGGGACTATTTAAATTTTAAATGAAAGGGCAAAGTTGAATAGATGAAACTCCAAAAAAAATGCGTGCATTCAACTGTACTGTTGGAACAAATAAAAATAGTGTTGTGGAGTTAGAGAAATATGCTAAATATGAGTTGTCATTTAATTATTCTGTAATTCTACTTTTCCAACAACATTTGGTTTTGTAGTTGCCCATGCTCAACTGTCAATTCCCCTTATAAATCTCATAATAAGTGAGAACACAAATGTTACATTCATTGTACATTGTTCTCATTCTTAATTTTTTTTCAAACAGGGATTATCCACTAAGTCTGCTATAATAATATGTTCACCTGATAGCAGAAAACATATCTACTTATAGTTATATCTGTTGTCTTCCTTAACACCACGATATGCAAAGTTCAAAAAGTCATATTCAAAATATTTATTTCATTATCTGAAAAACCTTTGAGAAATGTTGGTTTTCTCACATTTAACAAAAACTAATCATTGCCTGTAATTTTAGTCAGGATATAAACTATGTCAGAATATGTGTAGAGAGTCGAAAGGAACCAACAAGGCTTCTAAAGCATAAATACAACTGACATGCCTGATGCTTAGTAAGGTTGACATTATAGTCAGGCAGAAGGATCCCAGAAAGCTTTCAGGTCTTATTTATTGAATAGGCAGTTGATGTGTTTTGAGGAATAACCTAGCAGGATCACAGCCCCTGCAAGTCTTACATTCTCATTAAGAAGTGAGTAGGTGGGTTTCAGAGCACATGAAAGCACTGTGCTCTTGGTAGGGGTAACCTTTCTTGTCCTCATTAGGATGAGTGATGACAGCAGTGAGAAATGGAAGTATTCTCAGTTTTTATATTCCCCTGTAGAGTAACAATAACCAGAGGAAAATAGACCAACACTGACACTGCTATTTAGTTTTATTAGGCAAGAATATATTCTGTTGTTTGTTAACATAATGCTCATTACACATATTTTCATCACATCTCCATATGGGTTCTGCTAAGCTTCATCTTTTTGTTCATTTTATTTTCCTTCACATTTTTAAAGGTATATGGCTAAGACAAGAGTGGTAGGGTGACATTTCACCAGTAAAAATCTTCACCTAAAGAAGATATTCCACTAGGGAGCAAAGGTAGCAGCAGCAGAACTGATCACCTAGGTTCATTTTCTTGTTTACTCAACCAGAGCATTTCTTCCTCATGAAACACAAATTATAGTAAAACCATGTTGTTGACTAGTCACATTATCACTACAGGCAACTAACAATCTCACTCAAGTAAGGGAATGGACTGCTAAAAGAGGGGCAAGGCATTTGACTCTTCTTCTGACAGCCCCCTGAATGGCTGTGGGTGAGGGCATTTTTGCAAGTACCCTTTTACACTACAGAAGTATAACACTGTGAAATTGAAGGCTTTCATGCCTGGCATCCATAGTTCTTTGTGGGTTTTTCGGGCAATGTGGCCATGCTCTAGAAGATTTTATTCCTGATGTTCCACCAGCATCTGTGTCTGGCATCTTCAGAGAAGATGCCAGCCACAAATGCTGGTGAAATGTCAGGAATAAAATCTTCTAGAGCATGGTCACATACCCCGAAAAACCAAAAAAAAAAGAACTAATTATAACACTGTTTTTTCCAATTTTACTTGCATGGCAACATCTTGTGGAATGCTGGGGTTGGCATTTTAGGGAGGGAGCTTTAGAATTCTCAGCCAAATAACTCCTCTCATGCTTTTGACCAAAATAGACCTCCCAGGATTCCATAGGATGCAGCTATGGCATTTAAAGGGCAATCATAGTGCTGTAATTGTGTAATTGCTCCTATAGATGCTCACTATTTTTTCCTCCTGGCCAAGTATCTCTCCTATACATCCAAACAGAAATCAATAGGTCATGTTTGTTCTTCCCATGGAAGCCAACAAGTGTGGCAGTTAAATGGTACACCTAGCATAGAAACAGGGTGAACTGGTGGCAAAAACACAAAGCTTTCAAAGTTTTTGTCACCAGGCTGTTGAGCTTCTGTTCTAGGCACATGGAAGACAAACCCCGTGCTTGTGTATCCAGAATAGAAATCAAAAGTGCATGAAGTGCAGTCACTGGGAGCATTTACTCTCACTCATCATGAGATGCACTGTGTTTCTGAATGAGCAAAATACAAAGACCCTTCCTTTGCATTCTGCTGAGATGTTGATTGAAAACATTTTGCTAGTTAGCTTGTAGCTCCTAAGTGGAGTTGGTTAGTGAAGAAAGAAGTGTTTCAACCATCCTCCATCAGCAGAATTGAATAAAATGAAAACCAAGCAAGTGACTAATTGCTTCTGTGAACATGGAAGGGGGGGGGGGGGGGTAATTTATAAGGTTGCATTAGGATTATTGGGCAAATAAATATTCTTTACAAGTTTTTTTAACTCTAGCCATGCTGTATTTGTAGAGATACGTAGAAACAGTTAAGTAACCCATTATTGGTTCCTATTCTGATCTGATTTGTATGCATCTTTTCTTACTGTACCTTTGTACAGTAAGGAGAAGCTTTTGTTTTTCTAGATCTCTAGCATATAATTCCCAGAATTTCCTCAGACAGTGGGTTTGGGAGGATAAAGGTTATCTTTATCTTGGTTTTCCATCTGACTAACCAGTAGCCTCTCTTTGATGCCTTCCACTGTGTTTACAGGCTGACACAGTGGCTCCTGTTCTGGCTGCCAGGAATCTCTGATTCCTGCAGATCATCTATTCCTGTGCCCCTTTATCAGGACAATACCAAAAGCATGGCATTTCCCCATTTTTTGAACATCCATAGGATCTCTAGGTATTGACAGTCGAGACTGCATATCTGCTTGTTATGCAGATATACTGTACCATGTTTGTTATGCTTGATATAAAGTACCTTGGTTATATCACAGATTATAATACAGATTACTAACATGGTACAAACCATCTAAAAATTTAAGATCTACAGGCAAAATGTTATGGTCTGTTACAATGTGCATAGCTTTGGCACTTTACAGAGCGCCCAAAAAGGGCGCTCTGCCGGCACCCAAGTTTGCTGCGCCAGGGAACCGCAGCAGACAAACAGTGCGATTCCCTGGCGTAGCAAAAAGAACCAGCAAAAAGTGGGTTCTTTTTGCAGCGCTAAGCGTCTGTGACGTCAAAATGACAGTGCCCATGTGTATAGGCCATTTTTCCATGTTGTGGCTCCCTGCACAATTTTAGGTCCAAGTGAGACCTTTTTGTAACAAGAAGTTACCAAATGTCACTTTCTGTATACTGCCTATATTAGTAAAAATGTACTTGCTATTAGTAAAAGGACTCTCCTGGACTTAAAATTGCTTGGGGAAGAGAACCTAGGAAAAATGTGCCCCATGTCCCAGGAGACATTTTGGCACATTTGGGGACAAAGTATTTCTGGGTGGGGGATGGAGGGCTATGGCTCACAGGCTACAATTTGCCCATGCCTGCTCTAATGCAAGGGTGGGGAAAGTACAGCCATTTAGATGATATCAGACTACAGCTCCCACCATTTTTCACCAATGATTAGTCAGCTTAGGGTTGATGGAAGGTTTTACCTTGCTCACCCTGCTCTAAAGTTATGTCAAGGGCCAAAGCAATGACTCATAGAGAAAATTATTTGCTAATTTTCTTCTCAAACTCAGCAACCAGCCCACTGTGAGAAAGTCTTCAAAAAACATTTTCTATGATCATTCATAATTCAGCACTTATTTTGCATGAAATTTGTATATGGTTGTTTTGTGTAAAAAAAAAAAGAATTTTTTGCACTGGCAACAACTATGTGCAGATTTTGCACAGAATACACACTGAACTGAGAGGGTTCTCTTCAATCCTAAATTTTTGTTTCATTGGTTTTCTCAACACTTGAGAAACTTTTTTTTTCAACCATTTTGAGAATATTTTCAAATATTCATTCAATTTCAATGACTCAGTTATTTTTAATCTCAAGGGAAACTACAGACAGAAACACTTTAAAACAGATTGTTTGTTCGTCTCAGCCCATTAGGGTTCTTGAGGTGTTGTACAACAAATTAAAACCTTTAAAATATTAGATATACAAATAAACACATTTTAAAACAATCCAAAACATCTCCTTAAAATAGTGTAACAGAGAAATTTAAAGCAAATTAACAGTTTCAATCAATATATTTATACAAACTGAAGGTAAGATTCTTAGAATCCAAAGCCTTTGTTAAAGAACCACATTTTTATTTGGTGCTGAAATAGTTAAACTTGGCACCAATCCATTTTTTAAGTATAGCATGTTGCACAGCTGGAATGGCAAAGCAAAAAATGCCATATTCCACATCCTCACATAATATATTGCTACAACAAGTGGGAAATACAGAGCTCCTCCAGCAGATCCGTGTTGTGCTGCTCTCTGAGATGTTGGCAGATACAGCTAAGCTACATGTGAAAGTGTTTGGTTAGTGGCCCAGCACAGAAGCAAGCTGAAAACCTGAAAATGTGTGGATGCTGGCTCAGCTGTCCATTATCAGCAATCAGCAATGCAGAAAAGGTGCGCTGCCTGCACAGTTGAGGTGCTGGAAGCAATATTTGATAGCAGGCTGCTGGACAGAAATATTGGAAGACATTCTTGCCAGCTCTGAGACAAGGTTTTCATTCCTGTGTCATCTAGAAACACATCTTGTCTTTTCTTCACATCCCTCTATTTGGTTTGTTTCTGCAGCTTGTGGTTAGCTGAAACTCTGCTAGCAGCTAACTGCAGTTTATTATTCATAGTTTATTATCATGACATCTTGAGTATTAAAAGCCAGGCAACTATATTTACACAGATAGACAGACAGACATCTTTAAGTTCTGGGGCATTAAGATCTTTAAAAGTTATCACCAACAGCTTGAATTCAGACCAGAAGTACACTGACAGTCAGAGAAATTTCTTAAAACTGGTAACAGATTTTTCTGTCAGTAATCTTGATGCTGCATATTGCACTAATCCTAGCTTCTGTGTCACCTTCATGTGTGGCCACAGAAAGAGTGCATTGCATTGGTTTGATAAAAAATGTCTGTCCAAGAAAGGCTGTAGCTGGTGGGCCAATGGAAGTTGGTCCCAGGTGTTCCCCACCACAGAGTGCACCTGTGCTCCCAGTGACAGATGTGGAATCAGAAGAACTCCAAAACTGTCCAGGGCACATTGCTTACCAGTTTATGTGTCTGGAACCCCCTAGTTTATAGAGCTTTATCTTGTTGGAATTCAATGTTAGTTTACAACCCATTACAGCACCTGTTGGCCCAGTACTTGCATAACTTCACCTGATTCTAATGACAAGGAGAAATAGAGCTCAGTCACACCAACTGAAAAAAAGCATGAAGGGTAAAAGGCTGCCCACATCTTAATACCCATGGGACTAAACTGAAATCCTCCTCCCCCCCCCATCACTCACTGGAAGCAGCCTTAGATATATGTGTGGAACCAATGTAACATGATATAATCCCATCTTGAAGAGCCAGCCTGATAGGCTCTCAGGGTCTGTTAAATGCTACTGATAAAATTCTACCTCTGTCTCTCACCCAGACTAGGTCACTGGTCAGGGTACCCAAACACTGGCTTGAAACCCAACTGAAGTGGATGCAGATAATATGTTTTCTGCCAGAACATCTGACTTGGCGCAGCTCTTCCATTATTCCTGAGACAGGTTTATTCTATGAAAACAATTAGAACTATATTGATTAGTATTATTAACCAATCTTACTAATTATGCTTCAGAGACAGGCTAGCATTTCTTAAGAATGAACATTGGAGATATTACATTTCATACCAGAATTCTAAATATAGGAAATGAGCCAATGGAAATATTTCTGTTCACAACAGGGAAATAAAATCAAGAATATATTGTACAGTAAGCACTGGCTTTCACTTTAGTCTTTATACTTAGGTGGGTATTTCTCAAGTGGGAATGTATACTGTGCATTCCCCCCTCCTTTGAAATAGTCCTGGGTACAGGTCAGGCCTTTGTTTGTATACATTTTTAAAAGCTGCTAAAGGAAAAATGAAAATCTATACATTACATCTAGAATTTTTGTTGAAGATGTATTCCTAGTTTACTATTGTATTGGATAGTGCGGGCTAGATCTCTAGGAGGAAGGCACCGTCTCTATGTTTTTTGGTGGGTTTTTCGGGCTAAGTGGTCACTTAGCCCGAAAACCCCACAAAAAACTATAGATGCTGGCCATGAAAGCCTTCGACTTCACACTGTCTCTATGGTTTATAGTTTAGTGAATATAGTTTATAGTTTTTTGTCACAAGAATGGAGCTGCTCCATTTTTTGTTCCCTGTTATGTAATCTATTTGATTTTTTGTGTTGACCATCCAGTGATGTCAGTGTGTACAGTTTCCGCTGTGGTTGCATGAAGAAGGTATTTGCTATGAATTGTTGGCCTTGCAGAACTCTGTCAGTTGCTCTCCTGCTTCATCTCCTACTTAATTTCTGTTAATTTCGAATTTTCATTTCTCCACAAAGTTCTGTCACTGGATATAAAAGAAAAAGATCTTCTGAAATGTATTTCTTGGTAAGATGCTATTGGTGTCCAACAAAAAACAAACTGTGCTCTTCTCCTTTTTCTTGTCCCTATCTTGTTCTCTTTATGTGGAGAACTAGCAAGGGTGAAACATATCAATTTTTTTGGACACTGTCTCTGTCTCCATGTTTTTTGTAAATCACCACAGAGCTTTAGGAGAGTTCAAACACAGCCTGATCCATGTCAGAGAGCATGTCTCTTCAGTTGGGATATCTCCCAATCTTTCACGATATCCCAGTCTGATACATTAACTGTAGTTCATGAAAATGGCCTGAACATTGCACATTATCTCAAAATTGAGTTTATGACACAAAGGTTGCGGGGGGGGGGGGGGGTACAGCATCCATTTAGCCAGCAATCCCCTCCCCTTCCCACATGTCGTCTTACTCAAGTTTACCAGCATACCGGTTTGGATTACCTAGATTGTCAACAAAGTGTGGTGGTTTGGTTATGAATTTCCAGAGTTGCATGACTCTTAATAGGGCAATTGTCTTGAGGAACTGCCCTTTCAAGGTTTGCAAAGATTATTTAACACAGATAACAAGCAACCTGATTATGATTAGCTCACCAGCTCATGAATCCTTTGTACTGACATTTTAATGAGCAAGGAACAATAAGGTGAAGTGGTACAGATTGAAAATAACATTTTTTATTGTTATTAATAATTTCTGAATGCTCCCATCATAAACAGATTTGCTGGACAGGCCATTTCTGTGGCTGAACCCATACCTGAAACATGGTTGACAGTAGCACAGGGGCTTTTCAGTGCCTTCACTGAAATTTTTAGAATGTCCCATGGGGGGTACATGTAGTTATTGATTCCTTCCTGTCACCAGTTGAATAATAATAAAAAAGGCTCAGCTCACTACTTTTTATTGCTTAATTATTTTTAATAGGCTTTAATGTAGATTTTTATTTTAAAATTGATAGGTGGCTTTTAATTTGTTCTCTCTGGAATTGTAAGATGAGGCATTTATATAATGTGTTTATTTGATTCTAAGAGTTCATGTAAGATTCTTTGAATACCAAAAGGCAGGATATAAATTCATTAAATAAGAAGAATTGTTTCACTGTAGCTGTTGCACACCTATTTCTCTGTGCTCTGTTTGTGTATGTGTGTATTTGGCAACTCTCCTATGTATAAAATGGTACTGCATTTTAATGTGAGGAGCTGTGGCAGCAACATACATGTGTGACTGGCTGGGAAATCTTTACTCTTTCTGAAATTCTTACTCCAAATCCATTCTGAAGAAAGCAGTATGTACTCAGATTCCATTCATCAACTGAATTTCATTCAGAGAGAATATTTATTACTGGGTGCTGTTTATTCAAAATAGATTTTCCTAATTTAGCTTAGTATAGCCACAGGTGGTTGTGTTACATCCAAAGTATGGTTTGTGTATGGTGTATGAAAACAACAGCTTTGTATCCCTAGAGCACTGCATATCTTTTCTTGTGAGAGAATCCAATAAAGGGCTGTGTAGGCAGTTGAACTGCTACTGGTTGCTTCTAAACCACTCCTTTGCTTATATTGATGTGCAGCTTGTCACAATTATTATTCACTTCTAAAACTATTTAATGCAATATTGAGTTGATTTGTATTGATGAAATTCATATAATATTATACTTGGTTTAACAACTGAGAGATGTTATCAGTGTTTCTGTCACAAATGAAAGCATTACATGTATGGATGAGCATAATGTGTTCAGTGCTTTTTGGACATATAGTGCTCTAGGGAATTTTCCATATTTACATATGCCATAGTCTGTCATTCCTTATAAAAATGTACAAGACAAAATGTGAAAATGGAGTGATCACAAAATACTGCCTTGTAAAACAATTCAGTTAATCTGGTACTTCCAAAAGAAAATGAATATAGCTGGTTAGGGGTGTGTGTATATGTGTGTTTTCCCTTGAGACAAATAAAACAGTGGTTTCTAGATTCAGCCTGAACCATATTTATTTGGTAATATCTCCCACCGATATCAGGAAGGTGGCAAATGTTACATTTCTAGATTGTGTTTTTCTCACTCTGTATAGGAGTCTGCCTTGAAATCAGAAAAGGTGTGTTCTAGGCTTCATCTGCATTGCATAAATAATCCAGTTTGATACCATGTTAACTACCATGGCTAATGCTATGGAATCCTGGGATTTGTAGTTTCTAGGCTGAGAAGTGGGGGGAAAAGTGTATGAACAACTAATGCTTCTGGGGTTTTGTTTTGTACTTTTTCAGCTTCCCTCCTTGTCCTGAAAAATAAAAATACATAGTTTCAGCATTTATTATGATTTTTTTTTTTTTTTTTTTTGCAAATTCCCAATTAAACATTACCCTGGAACATGAAAAACTGAAGCATGACCATTTCTCAAATAATACTCTGTATTTATCTATATGAACAGTGTATGATAAAAAAAAGTGTAGTCTCTTGCAGAACCACTTTTATACCACTTGTAAGCACAGAGCAAATCCATAACTAATTTAGAAATATGTCAATTTCACACAGCTATATAATGAAGCATATAATGAAGTAGAAATTTATTAGAACTGGAAGGATTTGCAGTCTTCATTTCCATCTTAGGCCATCCCATTGGAAACTACTTGAAAGCTGCTCAAAGGGTGTAATTCTTTTTCCAGTGAGGAAAATCCCTAGGGCACATGTTTTTCATGCGTTCAAGCAGTGAGCTCATATTCTCCATTTACTTTCATTGGAGAGACAGCTGTAGTGTTCAATGAAACACTTTGGTTTTAGAGAAGATTCCTGTTAGCTTACAACTCTTAAGATCAGGTATCTAAATGGAATAAATATAATTTTTCCTCTAATAATAAACAAAGGTGCTCTATTTATAGGACCTGATTTCGAAAAAATCTTAATGAACTTTAGTTCATGTTTGAGTCAGAATCTTAGAAGTAGTTGCTGATGATTAAGTTTAATATATCAACTATTGTAGTATGTTGATCCAAGTGTTTCCCCCCAGTGGTTGCTTGATGTAAAACAAATTATAGAACGGTAGAGTTGGAAGAGACCTCAAGGGTTATCAAGTACAATCCACTGACACACAGGAATACACAATCAAAACACCTCCGACAGATGGCCATCCAGCCTCTGTTTAAAAACATCCAAAGAAGGAGACTCCACCACTCTCCAAGGGAGTGTGTTCCACTGTTGCACTCTTACTATCAGGAAGTTCTTCCTAATGTTTAGGTGGAATCTCTTTTCCTGTAGTTTGAATGCATTTGCTCCATGTCCTAGTCTCTGAAGCGGCAGAAAACAAGCTTGCTCCAGCCTTAGTATGACATTCCTTAAAACAAAAACAAAGCAGTATCCATCAAGATTCTACCATCATCTCCAAGAGATTGAACTCCACTCTTGGTGTTGGGAAAGATACAGAACAGGAATGTTGTTAGTGGACTGACCACTAAGCTAGACAACTTTCCAGGAGAAATTGTGGGGCCACCTCTGGGATTGTGTTGTTTGAGATCCACTGATGGCGGACTGATTTGTAAACTGATGTCCTGGAGATATCATTACCTGGTGAGGTCTGGGCTTCAACTGTGACTTTACCACTGCCCCAACCAATGGAATCCAACATTCTGATTGTGTCTGTACTTGACATGACAGATTCCTATCAGATGCCTGGCCCCTGTGTTGAATTATGAAATATCATGTTTGACATCTGAGATATCTGTGTAGAATATTCTAGTTTGAGGGTATTCCCTTTTATTTATCTGTGCATAAATAAGATGACACGCAAGCTGAATGATTTATTTCTTACAGTATGGTTACATCATTCATTCAAGCCAAGTTAAATCCAAAAAGGGTTGGCTACATATGTTCTGGGCTGATAACTGCTTTGGACCAACTCTAGGATACCCATAGCCGCCCTGAGTCCCAGCTTTGGGAGAAAGGTCGGATATAAATAAATAATATAATAATAGGATTCTTATGTTCTTGTTTAGCAAAGATCAAATCAGGATATAAATCTTCTTAGCACTATTCCCACATATGAAATTAAACATTAGCCAAACATTAAACATAACATCTAAAAAATTATGTTTAATAAAATACAGATACATTCCTTCTCACACATGTGCATACTCTCATACATACATACATTTGTGCTCTCACTGCCCTCCTATACTTAACTTCATTTTGGGAATGGCCATTTGTCCTCCCTGTAAATGTGTAAAGAAATAAGAAAGATAGGTAAGTCAACTGTTCCAGTTGAGAAAATAAAAGTAGTTACTCTGAAACCTGGTTCTGTCCTCCCTATCTCTTTAACTCTGGTTCCAGAGGGATGCTCAATACACTACCTTTTAAATCAGATTTAACACTGAACTGTCACTAGAGAAATGCAAGTCCTGCAGCAGAATGGTTATATCCAATAGGCTTTCCAGTAGTGAAGTACCAATCTGTGCTTATTCACTGGCAAGAAATCATTGCAAATTTATGTGGGTTTGCAATACAAATGTTCTGATGCTGTGTGAGAAAGCTTCTGTACAATGAATAAATTTCTATTTAAGGTGTAAATGAGATCACTCTGTAGTTTTAATATTTTCATCTATACAAATATTTATGCTTGTACTTATTTTTTGCAGTACTCCTGTAAAGTCACTACATATGCCTTCATAAACGTATTTATAATATGTTAACATAATTATACCTGTATATGTTATTCCACTTTAAAGATGTCACAAGAAATGGCATTATATATCTACATGTTTAATGGCAAAGATGATACTGTATGACTTTCTGTTGTTGGATAGGTGTGTTGCCCATCAATTATTTCTTGTATTTTGTAAAGTCATTCTCATATAATTCTTAAAAGGTACATAAAAGGATATATGAAGGTGCTAGGAAATAATGATTGCTTGAATGAGTCTGATTTAATGACTTATAAAAATATAACATAGACCTGAAACAGACAGACCTAAAGCGTCAAGCCGGGACCATGCCAGCCCCAATTGCACTGTGACAGCGGCAACTGTATGGGCCTTTTTCCAAAGCAGGTTATCACTGTAGTACTGAACACGGCTGCTGGCACCAGAGGCTTTTTGCCACTCCTTTTTGTGCCGGCTTTTCAGAGCTAGATCGTTCTCTGTGTGACTTCCAACCACTTTCGGGGCATGCGTCATATAAACAGTCTGCTCCCAAAGTGGCAAGAAGCCACTCTTTCTTGCCATTGTTTTGGGCCATTGTCATAGTTGAACAAATTATTGAAAAAACATTTTAAAGAAAACATCCATTTAAAATTACATATATACATACACATAACCAATATACATATTCTTACACATACATATCACCTCTAAACCTATCTTCTATAATATCTAGTATTTTACTATATAATTTTCTTCTATCTTCTTATGTATGCTAGAAGAACTATACAGTGCACCCATATTATATGTGGGAGCGCTATATGCGGCTTTGAGCGTACGCGCTCAAGCAGCAGGGAGCATGTGGGGTGCAAGGGGTGGTGCATCCCATTTGAATGAATGGGGTGCACGCCCGTGGCGCACATGCACCTCCGCATGCATGAGCCCCAGTAATTTGAATAGGACTCAAGCATAGGCAAAATTCGCCTTATGGGGGGGGGGGGGGGGTCCGGAACGGATCCCCCATGTAAGGCGAGGCTCAACTGTACTAGAAGAACTCCATATTAAAATTACATTTTCTTTTTTACCAAACTATTTTTATCTTATCATGTATACAAATCAATCTAATTCTACCTAATACCAAAGATTAACACATATTATCCTAATACGTATACCTATCCACATATCATATTCATTTGGTACACCTACATACCCATTTTTATCAATATACCCCTTTGATCACTTATATATTTCATTATTTGTTCCCACTCCTTTACATATTTTTGCATAGTTTCATTCCTCATGAGACATGGCAATTTATCTAATTCTGGCATATCATATAACTTTAATAACCATTCTTCTAATATCGGTATTTCACATTCTTTCCATCTTTGAGCCATCAGTAACCTAGCTGCTGCTGTCATATAGTAAATCAATCTTACATTTTTCCCCCAATTGTTCATCGACCATTCCTAATAAGTACACCACTGGTTTCATTTGAAATTTTAAACTTAAAATTTTCTCAATTAGTTGATGTATATGGTCCCAGCATTTCTTAATTTTGGCACATGTCCAACATTGGTGTTAAAATGTTTCTATTTCCTTTTTAAATTTCCAACACATTATTCACTTGTTTATACATCTTTCATAATTTAGCAGGGTAAAATACCACCTGTAATGCATCTTATATAGATTTTCTTTAATATTTTGTGATAGTGAGATTTTCATTGTTTTTCCCCACACTTTTTCCCATTTATCCAATTCAATTGTGTGTCCCACATTTTGAGCCCATTTTACCATTGATACTTTAACCACCTCTTCTTCCATTTCCTGTCTTAATAATATTTTATATATCTTAGATAAAAGTTTTTGATTTTTGCCTAATAACACTTATTAACACATGGGATGAAGTGTTATCAGTAAGCTGATGACACCCGATATATTTCTCCATGTCTTGGTCTTCAGCTGTGACTTCAGATGGTGTCTCTCTTTTCAATGATTGTCTTAAAGCAGTAATAGTCTGGATGAGGGAAAAACAGATTGAGACTGAATCCAGACAAAATGGAGGTACTTACAGTAGCAGCCCTGAACCCAGGTATTGGGATACAACCTCCAGTCCTGGATGGGGTCACACTCTTCTCTAAAGACTGTGTTCGCAGTCTAGGGTTGCTCCTATATCTGTCGCTCCAGATGACAAATCAGGTAAAATGTTATGGTCAGGAGTGCCTGTTATCAGCTTTGGCTGATACGCCAGCTGGGCCCTTTCCTGGAAGTTAGGGACCTGAAACTGTGGTGCACACACTGGTAACCTCCCACCTTGAAGATTATTGCACTGGGATTAAAACGTTCCCTGGTGCGTTCTAACAAGGGCAAGCAAGGAGCATGATGGGAACGCAATGGGGCCCAGAACGCTATTTTACCGCACAGTGGAACGCCGTCATCACTGCCGGGCATTCCCATCACATTCCCATTGAGTTCCAGGGGACACCATTTCTGGGGATGCTTTGAAACAGTTCCCAGAAATGGTGTCCCCTGGAACTCAATGGGAATGCGATGGGAATGCCCAGCGGCGACGACAACATTCTGCTGTGCAGTAAAATAGCGTTCTGGGCCCCATTGCTTTCCCATCACACTCCGTGCTCACCCCCATTAGAATGCACCGGAGAACATTTTAACCCCGGTGCAATAATCTCCCTTGAATCCTGCAATCTACATGGGGCTACCTTCTTACTTGGTCCAGGCTGGTCTCAGGAACAACGAGAAGAGACCATATAACACTGATTTTAAAATCACTTCACTGGCTGCCCATTAGTTTCCATGCCCAGTACAAGGTATTGGTTATTACCTTTAAAGTCCTAAATGGCTTGGGTCCAACCTATCTTCAGGTCTTCTGGGAGGAATTTGCTGCAACCTATAAAAATGAGATTGTCTGCAACCTCCCAGAGGACATTTTTGGCTACCGCTCCCAAATTATGGAATGGCCTGCCGGATGAGATCCATCATAGCTCTATGCTATACAGCTTTAAAAAAACTTAGTTTCTGGGCCCAGTACAAGGTGTTGATTATTACCTTTAAAGCCCTAAATGGCTTGGATCCAAACTATCTCAGGGACTGCCTCCTCCCATATAATCCTCCCCGCACACTCCGGTCCTCTGGGAGGAATTTGCTGCAGCCTCAAAGATCTAGGCTTTCGGCTACCTTCCAGAGGGCTTTTTCTGTTGTCGCCAGATTATGGAACGACCTGTCGGACGAGATCCGTCAATTGACATCTTTAGACAGCTTTAAAAAGGCTGTCAAGACGGATCTCTTCCGGCAGGCCTTTCTGGGATAGATAACCCCGGCCTCAGGAACTCTCTTCTTATCCTCCCTGGAAATGCCACCATAGTTTATTGTTTTGTTTTGTTTTGTTTTACTTGTTTTGTTTTGTTTTGTTCTGGTTTGTTTTTGTCTTGTAATGTGTATGTGTTAATGTTGTTTAATCTGTTGGTTTTAATTATAATAGATTTAATAATTTTTAAGGGGGGGGGAGGGAATTTTGATGTATAATGTATTGTATTTTATTGCTGTTAGCTGCCCCGATTGACCTCAAAGGGGCGGGATATAAATACATTTTATTATTATTATCATTATTATTATTATTATTATTAACTGTTAAGATGGATCTCTTTCGGCAGGCCTTTCCCAGAAAGATTACCCTGACTCTGCTGCACTTATTGTTTGTTTGCTATTATTTTAATATTTTAAACTATTAGCTGTTTAATTGTATTTTAAGGGGGATGGGATTGTGAGATATGGAATATATTTTTATTGGAATGCATACTTTAATGTTTTAAGCTGCCCTGGTTGCATTGCGCAGAGGGGGGGTGGTTGTTATTATTATTATTATTATTATTAATCTAGTTGTGTCATTTTCTCCTCAATTCCATAATTCTTTATTTCTATCTTTATTTTTATCCATTTTTTAAATATTTGCTAGCTCTCTCGGTTATTTTGGAATGAAAAAATACAATGGAATAAAAGAGGCATAAAAATTATTGGATCGGTAAGACTTGATCTCTGTCATGTTATTGCATCTCAGTATCCTTGAGCCTCTGGGGCATTAATATTTTAGCTCTACCCAAAAATTGAGAAAAGAGACAGAGAACCCCAAATTCATGGTAACCAGCTGCATTTTATCCTTCCATGAATCTGGGACCATCTCTTCCAAAATCATCAGAAGAAATTATTTTAAACAAAAATCTAACTATCTTAAAATAATAATTAAAAAAACAACTTAAAATATGCCCATTAAAAAGGGAAGCAGTTTAAATAGTCGTAAAGCACACTATTAAAATTCTTTTCATTATAAACACTCAGTTCTGATAATCTTGTTGAAATGGAGAGGAAAAAAAACCCTGCCTTCCCCTGTGTTATCTCTTTGGGTGTATCCATGTTGATATTTGGGTGATGAATCTTGCCTGTGATTCCAGTCCGGTGCCAAATGGATGAAGATGCCGGTTATCTCTCTGACACAGGAACAGAGCGAAACTCCAAATACAAGCTTTCAGCTTGCTGGAACAATGCCTGGAGAAACAGCTGCTAAATCAAAGGATCACTCTCCAGCAGTTCACTCCTTAGAGGGCTTTATTGCTTTGTTTCAGATAAACATGAGCTAGTCACTACTATACAAAAACTCTTACTGATACACCACACTATCTCCAAACTCCCACAATTCACCAGAACAGTGTTTTCCTTATATACAGTATTATCATGAGGCGACCACTAAGTCCAGCCTCCTTCTATACAAGTTGCTATACACCATGGACACCAATCCCTCTTCTGACTAAAGACATAGCATATTTACATTTAGTCCTGCTCAGTTGACCTTGAGCATCCGGCTGCTGCTCCAGACTCCAGATGTAGCCAATTTAGACTTCTGCAACCATTGCCACATCTGAACATTTTTACCTTCAATACATTAACAGAACTACAGAAATAAAGCAACTTCACATCACATTTGCCCATAGATGTAGGAGTGGGGAACTGGTTGCTTATGAGTGTTTGTGTTTGGAATCTCAAATGTGAGTATCTATAAGGCTTCTATGATGACCAGTGCAAGCAACATGTTCCAATACTTATGTGTCTATTGCAGTCAGGCTGGTTATTTGTGCAGGATGCTTGTTTTTCATGTAGAAATATACTTTCTCAAGAGGTTTCCATGCTGTGAACTGTATTGATTGAATTGAGTTACAGATTAACCAGATGGGGTTTATATACAGGTACTCGGTTCCGTCAAAAAAATACAGAGTTCTATCATTTCTTAAGTGCAGAATCCTGCACCAACATGAGAATACAATATTGGGAAGCTGGCACCACTGTGATGATTTTCCAGTATTTAACCAGGATATGATAAATTAATTTTAAATGTTTGGTTTTCTTCCATGAAAAAACAAATCTTGTGATTTATTAGCTCATTTAAAACCCATTAAACATTTTCTTAGTTTGATTAAATGGCCTCACTTTAAAGGTGAATCAATGTCATTTTTTAAAATTTATATTTAATTCTTTAAGGTGTAATAGTTCCCCCCATCATTAATTTAAAACTCCTCCAAATCAAATACAGATGTTGCATATAACTGGGTCTTTACTGCTGTGTCTAATACATTATAGGTAACTAGATGGGTAACAGTCAAGACTACTGAAAGTGATAGTCATATGAGTTCAAATTTATTGTGAACAAATGCTGTTTAAACTGGGCATGCAAAAGGAGCTTGCAGCACTTTTGAAGTTAACTGAAAGACAGGCATTGGCAGCATGAGCTACCAACTTGAACCTATTTCCTCAGATACATTTCAGTTAGTCTTAAAGGTGCTTTGCATGCTCATTTTCAGACTATGTCTTTTGATTCTACCATGTTTAAACTTGGGTCTCCCAACTCTGGTGAACTGCAGCCACATATGGCACTTTGCAAAAGTCATAAAATGACTGACCAAAATGACCAGGACATTGCATTCTACAAAATGAATGTTGTAACTAAGCACAAAAGGAAAGAAAGAATTAATAGTTACTTAAGATGCAAGTACAATCTGTTTTCTCATCCATATATGAGTGCGACTAAACCCAATCATGTGTTTTCTGAATTTAATTAATTAAATTAATTAACTTCCAAAAAGTGTTCTTAGTATTGAAGTCTTAAGAGATCATCCGGAGATCATCCGGAGACATGGGGCTTGTTATCAATACACGGATGACACCCAACTCCATCTCTCCGTGTCCCCGACTGCTGCAGTGACCAATGATGGCATCTCTCCTCTAAACGCCTATCTTGAGTCCGTAATAGGCTGGATGACGGAAAACAAGCTCAGGGTGAATCCAGAGAATACAGAGGTACTTGTGATAGGAACCCCTGGGCCAGGTGGGTTGATTTGCCAACCTGTCCTGGACGGGGTCACACTTCCCCTAAAGGACGAAGTTCGCAGTTTAAGAGTGCTCCTGGACTCATCTCTACAATTAACATCTCATGTGGAGGAGCGCTTGCTACCAACTTCGGTTGATACGCCAGCTGCGCCCCTACCTGGCTCAGAAAGACCTTGAAGCATTGGTGCATGCACTGGTAACCTCTCATTTAGATTTCTGTAATGCGCTCTACATAGGGCTACCTTTGTACCACGTTCGGAAGCTTCAGTTAATCCAAAATGATGCAGCCAGATTGATCACGAGAACATCGAGATCGGATCATATTACACCGATATTAAAATCTTTAAACTGGCTACCGATTAGCTTCCGGGTGCAATACAAAGTGTTGGTTGTTACCTTTAAAGCCCTACATGGATCAGGCCCGAGTTACTTAAGGGAATGTCTCTCCCTACACAATTCGCCCCGCACACTCAGATCCTCAGGGAAGAAACTGCTGGAATACAAAAAAAACAAAAACAGATTGGTCACTACTTCCCAAAAAGCATTTACAGCCGCGGTCCCAAAATTATGGAACAGCTTACCGGAAGAGATCCGTCTTATTACATCATTAGAAGCCTTTAAGAAGACTTTAAAGATGGATCTCTTCCAGCGGGCATATCCATCTGACCTGCTTTAGCTGAAGAATCCCACCTGGTCTGATAATATGGAAAAACAGATGAATCAGACGCGTTGTTTCCCTTACTGCAACACCCTGGCTGACTAGTATTGTTTGTACTGTATTTTATTATATAATGTTGCTACATAATATTGTTTTTAAGCTGTTGTTTTTAAGCTGTTGTGTAAACTGTACTGATGACATTGATGTGATCCCACCTCGATCCGCAGGGAGAGGTGGGAAATAGAAAAATAAAAATTATTATTATTATATTATTATTAAGAACATGTACATCAGAAATTTAATACAGATCAAAGAAGACTCTGATTTATCACCTAAGTTGGAGTAGAACATTTTCACATTATTTCCATTCAAAACGCATTTCACTTGTGTGTTCTATTGAACAAAACACTGGGATTTTATGGGAATAATGTGGAGATGAAAGAAGCAAGATTTTTCTTGATGAAAAAAAATTATTGCAGAGCAATCTTGTGCTGTGTCTGCTTATTTACAAGTTAATCCAACTGTCTCTAGTAGTCCATACTTCCAGGAAGGTGCACATAGAACTGAACTCTTAAAATTCCCAGAGAAAGAGGTATTCAAATTTGAAAGCAGATGAACACTAAATGGCATTTACTGTTGAGGTTGCTTTCACACACTTCTGGGCTGGTATACTGTTAGTGCCACACACCCTCACAGAAAATTTTTCTCTTATGCTGGTGTATCTTTCGAGGTAATGTTGTGAAGGCTGGTATTCCCTTCATCCTCCAGCAGTGCCTCCCTCCCCCCAGTCAAAATGGGAAGGAGTCAAAACAAGTTCAAAAATGCAGTGTTCACCACAGTGGATGCAATGTACATCCAAGGAAATTCAAGGTTAAGTGCATGAGGTTGTGATTCACTTCCAGAAACATAACCAACATAATAACATAGTTCTCTAAATTCTTGTATTTATTTACCACATCTGGCATGTTTCAGAAAAGCCCATAATTATTTTGTTGGGAACATACAGTACATAAAGATTCCCAGAGTAGCTTGCAAAAAACAGTGAAAAGATATTCCCTATTCTTATGTTTGTAATCTAAAAGTCTTGGCACAAAAGGAAAAGGGATTGGACAGGAAGAAGGGTAGGGCTGAAATTTAGGCACTACTTCTTGGTTACAAACTTCTGTTTACAAGCAGTTAGAATGTAAACAGTTAAGGCAGAGTAAGAAGTCCCCATGAGGTTCCACTTCCCATTTCTCCTTGTGGTACATTTAATGGGATTGCTGCCATCAGATAATTATGAATTGATAAAGAAGCCTGAAGATTCTGGCTTTTTGGAAATCAGTTTGGTAGCCTGTTTCCGCTTTTTGTACTGCTGGTCTTAAAAATCACTTAATTCTCTTTGTGACAGAGTTATTGCTACAATACAAGACTTATTCCCTATTTGTACAATGGGCTATGGGGGGGGGGGGTTGTTAAAATACTCCACCTCTGATGACATCTTGGCTCTGCCTCAACTTCCCCTCCTTTCCACCACCACTGCAAGCTGTTGTTAGGATTGATGGAGTAAAGGGTCATATAAACTTGCTTTCTCAGCACTTTATTGCACAGGTCCTGAAACTGACCTATTACTTTCTAAAAGGGGATGTGATGCGAACAGGAGGTGGCATAGAACGCATCTTACTGCACAGAGAGAACGCTGCCACCACCGGCAGACATTTACATCACATTCTGGATGTGTCCCAGAGGGGGCAATTTTCAGGAACGCTTGAGAAACGTTCCTGAAAATAGCCCCCTGGGGAACACATCCGGAATGCAATGCGAACTTCCGGTGGCAGCAGCAGTGTTCTCCCTAAGTGATAAGATGCGATCTATGCTGCCTCCCATTCTCATCACGTCCCCTTTTAGAATGTGACAGGCCCATTCCAGGGTCTGTGCGATAATGTCCTCAGTCTAAGAGTTTTTTGAGTTAAAGGAATGTCTTCCAAAATATGTGATTTCATTGCATACATTATTCCTATCATCTCCTGTTCTTCCAATTGCTAGAGTCACCATTAACCAGCAGCTGAAGGAAAGAAAGAATGTTTCCATTGTCTTGGTAAATTAGACACTGAGTGTATATCTGTTCCCACAGAAAATGGGCAAAAAATTAATAATGTGTCAGTTCACATGAGGAAAAATACCTGGGTTTATAATTCTATCACCAATACTCTTTTCCTAGACCTTATAACAAAGTCCTGATAATATTTCTAAAGCAGATTAGAAATAATCTGCCTACGGTGACCTTCCTCAGATGACCTCCTGTCTTGTTCCCTTTTGGATGGACCCTTTTATATAGAGCAACATTGCAGTGCCAAATATGTCGTGAGCAAGATAGAATGCACCCAGGTTTGTAGTTCAGCTATGGAGCAAAAAATACGTACAGCACTGTACCTGCTTTGAATAAAACTCCTTTTTGAAAACAATGTGATTTAATAATATTTTGATATTTAACCTTGGATAATGATATGCTCAGTGCCTCTATAGATGACAGAGGTAAAGCTGATAACAATTTTATTTTAATTTCATTCAGATTAATTTAATCAGACCTCATAGATAATTATTTGGCTACAATTCCCTTGTTTACAAAGTAATTATCATTCTAAAAAATCTGTTTAGGTTAGCATTTAGCTTCTTTTTTCTTTTCTTTCCTTTCCTTTCTTTTAAAATTTTGCCCATCCAAGGGGATCATAACATTCATGAAATATCTATCAGCCAATTCTTACAAGTTAAAGTAATTAAAAATAAGTCTTTATTATTCTCTGTAGACCTTGAACTATAATAAAATTGAAATGAGTTGTTTAGAAATAATGTATCAAAGCAGAAAATAATTCTTCAAATATGCAGAATAAAGTCAAAACCTGCTTAGTTCTGCTTAGTTTTACAAGGTTTTAATTGAATTAAAGGCTTCTGAAATTACACAAATTAGAACTGTAAAGCACGAGTGATTTTAGCTGCTACACATAAGTCCTGACACTCACATTTTAAGCAATCTGACAGAAACATAAAAGTGGTCTTCAACAGTGACTTAAGGACTCTGGATATTATCCTGAAAGGAACATAATTTGATTATAAGCTATTATTGGTGTGAAGAACCCATTGCACTGTCTGGCTTCCACTGGAAAGTTGCTCTTTTAGCCTCTGTGCTAGGAAATACTGAAAATTCTTTATATAGGGGATACGTATATTTTAGGAGCCATTCACATTATGAAATAACCTGGTGTGGAAACCAGGTTATTTCAGCGTCATTCACACTGGCACTGAGTAGACTTGCTGCAGTTTGTGGTGGGGCTGGCAAAAAAACCCTAATTCTATTGGAATCTGAGATTTTAGTGCATCTTTTCAAAAGAAGTGGTCTTTTTTTTTACCATTCAAATGGGAACTTGCTGCAATTCAATTTGGAGCACAAGAAGGGAGGGGTTAATGTACAGGGGGCAGATCATGCCCACCCCTTTGCTTTTTCCCAGTGCCATTATTTTTCCCTTTGAGCACTCAGTTGCTGGAGTGAAAAAAAGCAGCTCCAGAAATGAAGTGGATTCAAATTCCCCACACTTTGGAAAGTGGTCTCTTTAAAGCTCAGCCCAGCTTTTTTTCTCTTCTGCCACTGTCCCCTTATCTGCACCAATGGCTGATTGCCAGAGCTCACCAAAGCCAGGGAGGGGTTTTCCAGGGAACATCTTTAGACGGTGTACTTTTTTTTAAAAAAAATTGATATCTTATTCACATCTTTGCTATTGCATGGCTGCAGTAAATACTTGAATCATCGGTATGACAAAGGTGCACATCATACGATTTTTTTTAAAAAAACTGAGAATGATCGAAATATTGGCTCCATTTTAAATTGATACAAATGGTAATGTGAAAGTCAAAAGGGTTAAATTGCCATGGATAGCTTTGATTGTGGCAAATGTAGTGTGAACTTCAATTTGGTATCACATCGATCATGTGATCTGAGTCTATTCAGCTCAAAAATGTAAATATGAAAATAATGCTGTTTGACACAGCTTTAATGGCTGTGACTGAATCCTATAGAATTCTGGAATTTGTAGTTTGGTGAGGCACCAGCAGGCTTTGGCAGAGACAATCTTGTAAAACTACAAATCCCTAGATTCCATAGGCTGGTACTACAGACTTAAAGTGCCAAACGGCATTATTTCTACAGTTAAGATGCACCCCCTAGTCTAAACGATAACAATAGTCATAGAAGAAGGGGATTTTTCGGAGTGGCCATACAATAGACAGAGCAGTCGAATCATCTGTCAACTCCGGTGCAAATAGATCTCACTGAGATTTAAACCCAGTATACCATTTTTATTGACAAGGACAAAATCTCTGTTACTGTTCTTGAATTATGCCAGTAGTTCAGCAACTTTAGAGATACACTAAGGAATGGGAAAGCAGGTCTTATTGGTTGATATTTACTGTATTTCTTAGAGACAAAACTGCATAATTACAGGTATGAATAGATATACCAGATATAATTAAGGGTTTGGAGACAGTTGTTGCTGATTTAGAAATAAAGAAAGAAAGACTCTTTGAGGCACAAGAGATTGTCCTGAGATGAGAAGGCATGGACCAGCATCTTTGGCAACAGCAAAGTGCTCATGACCCCAAAAGTACAAGGCTATCAGGTTGCTACCAAAGCAGAAACAACACAGAAAAGCCTTATCTATGCCTCTTTAGGTGGAAAAAAATGAATAAACCAGGAGCCAGGCAACAATACAAAATAAATAGCACTGAACTGAAAGATCTCCATAGTGAATTTCTCCTGAAAATGGGAGAATCAGGCAGGGTGTGTAAATGGTTTGTGGGACAAGCAAATTTAGCATTGTCAGAAGGGTAGTACAATAGAAACACCTCTCTTTTTTTACTTAATTAAAATAAAGATGACAAGCAACTTCCATTAAGTGGCCCTGAGAGAGAGAGAGAGAGAGAGAGAGAGAGAGAGAGAGAGAGAGAGTCAGTCCATGTGTGAAAAATCTGTTGCATTTCATGGTATTTACATCACTTTTATTACTTGAAGAATTAACTTGTAGTACCATATATGTTGAGTCTAGAAATCTTTCATGGTAGTATCAAGGAAAGCTGTTACCCCAGAGAACAAGATGAGGATATACTTTGCCGAAGTCATAGTGGCTAAGGAATAGTGCAGTGGTTCTTAACCTGTGGTCTTCACACTCCAGGGGGCTGCCAGGTGCTCACAGGGGAGCCCTGAAGACTTCAGTGTTCTTCAGACCACCACCTCCCTTTAGCAGAGTACTATGCTATATCTTCTAATTTTAAGGTTGCCATTTTAACTTGGAATCTGTATGTTTACCTAGAAATTACAGTAACATAGAAGTGGGGGCCAAACTAAAAAAAAAAAGTTATCTCATCATATGTACATTTACTGTGTCATTATTTCATGCCTTTATGTAGTTTCTGACTTATGGTGACCCTAAGGTGAAACTATCATGGGCTTTTCTTGGCATGTTTCTTCAGAAGGGTTTGCCTTGGTCATCCTCTGAAGTTGAGAGAGTGTGACTTATTTATAATCAAGCTGAGATTCGAACACTGGCCTCCAGAGTCATAGTCAATGTTCTAACCAGTACACTACTTGCACCATTTGGAGGACCTTTTATTTGGAAGGCTTTGATACAAATAGCCTCATATACTGTTATGACTTGATTCATGGATGGGCTGGTGGCATTTGGTTTTTAGGTTATACCAAGGGTGAGGAAAGTATGGTCCTCCAGATGTCACTGAACTCCAGCATTCTCCCCTTACCACTAACTATGATGAGTAGGGCTAATGAAAGTTAGAGTCCAATAACACCTGAAGGGGCATAGCTTCTATTCTCTTAGTTTAGGAGTGGGGAAAGTACAGTCTGTGAGCTGTGGCTACTGAGACTCCAAGAGCATTACAGACATCAAAGTCTGCAGTGCACCCAACGTGAAATCTGAAGGAATACATAATCAAAATAGCCTTTCAAGATTTGCCAGCAGATCTTGAATTTTCTGCACTCCTTCCAGCATGCACATTAATCAGCAATGTGAAACAATTTAATTAAAGTAACAATTAAAATTACAATTAAATGAGAAGTCAATTAAGTTGAGATGAAAATTAATTTAAGAGCTATTTTCAGTTTTAAAAGTGGTTTGTTTGCAATAATGAAATAATATAATTAATACAATTGTTATGAATTTGTAATGAATGGGTATTTATTAAACATTTGAATGTAACCAAGAGTATATGTATTTCTATTAACATAATAATAATAATTTATTTAATTTTCTTTTAAAGAAATGGTGCATCCCTAAGTAGCTTTTGTAATTCAGAGTGTGTCCCTAGCCTCCCTGCAATTTCCCATCCCTGCTTTATTTATTACGTAGACATTAACATAGAATGATTGATAGATAGATAACAATGGATGATACACTAGGAAGTAAATACTGAGGAACTTTAAACAATAGTTTGTCCTGGTACACAGGCTGGGTTAAAATAAATTCATTAGGAACATAAGAAGTAGATGACCATGGTCATGTTTATGATCTGTGGAACTGCTTATTTTTGAAAAATTAATATGTGATGTTAATACTAGATCGTGTTTTGCATAAAAATATTTTTCAGAGAATATACCTTGCATTGTTAAACAACATTTTCCAGTAAGCCATCTGCCTGCTTATTTGAAGACATGATACAGAATTTCATATTATATCAGAAACATGAGCACTCCTTTTAAAAAAAACACACAGGTACATCATTCCATTTAAATTTGTCACCTGGTTTCATTAAGACCTTATAGTCAGCACTGGAAGCATTTTCAGAATATTTGTTTATAAGGAAGAAGCATAAAACTGAAATGGAGCACTTTTGAGAGGGGGCATGTTTAGGAATTATACATGTCCATTGTATGTTTGATACTTTTACCACAAAGTGTACAGTTCACTAAGTAAATAAATCTTGGTTTAACTGGTCTTTTGAAAGAGATTTTTCTTTAAAGTAAACATTCACAGGGTGATTCCACTGCTTCTGTTCCTTGTGATGTTTTAAACTTGAAATAGCATTACTTGTGTGGGCACAATTAATAAGGTTAAAAATAATTGCAAATGTTCATTACAGCCAAAAATACACTGTTTTGAGAGAATCGACATTTTAAACCTAAAATAAGTAGTATCTAGTCTAGAAGAGCAGAAGGGAAATAGCAAAAGGTTAATTGACCACATTTTGAATAACAAACATTTCATATGATTGTGTGTGTGTGTGTGTGTGCATGCGCGCACGTGTGCCTTCAAGTCACTTGTCAATTTATGGTGATCCCATGAATTTCATAGGGTTTTCTAAGGCAAGGAATACGCAAAGGTGGTTTTGTTGGTTCCTTCCTCTGAAATACAGCCTACAGCACATGGCATTCATTGGTGGTTTTCCATCCAAGTACTAACTGGGGCTCACCCTGTTTAATTTTTATGATGAGATGGGATCTGGTGCCTTTAGGGTATTAGTCAGAATTAAATAAATCTGGATAGTTTTCACTACTTACGTTATGTATTCCAGTCACAGAATACTGTGAAATAAATCCCATCAAAAATTAAAGAAGCTATTTGTAGCAGAAGCAAACTATTCAGAATCTCAAAACTGCACACAAGACTAGAGCATTACATACCATACATTGCATCCAAGAAAAATAATATTTGGTTTTCCTTAGCTGTAGCCTGGCTGAGAGAGAAGACATAGTGTGGGCTAAGGTTAATTGTGCATTCTACCCTTCCTGTCCATTTATTCTGTACAAACTGGGTGTGTATTGAGATACTTTGAGGCAGCAAGTGAAATTCTAAGAGTGTTGAGGTATTATCCTGGCTCTACCTGAAAAGGTAGGATATAAATAAAATTAATGAGTCAAAGTTAACTGCTTCAGGTGTTTTTTGAGCAGTTGGAAATAACCCCTAAAATATGCTTCCCTTCTGGTTGGGAAGACTCAGATTCTTTGCCCAATTTGCTACCTGTCATTCAAAAGCCACCAGTACTTCTTGCCTAGCAGATTATGAAAAAAAGATGTGAAAAATACCAGTGAAAGCTGGACTGATTGGCTTGCCTCTGGGCTCAGGGATGTCTCACCTTTGTCATGCTGGAGAGGAGCTAAGATTACACTTGCTTCAGCATATACTGCACTAAACAGCTCTGCTGTTAGAATTAGATGGTTAATAAAGTGGTTGTCCACACAGTGAAAAAGAAGTGAATTCACCTCATTTTAAATCCTACTTGTTTAAATGATGTACATAGCCAAAACAGGAGGAAACTGGAATGAAGCCATGATCTGAGGATAAACACCAGAGCAAAATAACTACTGATCAAGCCAGAAAATCCAAACTATTGCACCAGTGTGTGGACTGTACACTAGTGCAGTAACGGGGAAGGCAAC